>NC_142800.1:11539868-11672368 GCF_049724085.1 Artemia sp. Qi Xiang Cuo
ATATATATATATATATATATACATATAAGCGTCTTCTGATGGAAAACTAGGCTACTTAGCAGCCTAAATAAAATATGCAGGCTCATGATGTTTCTTTTGTTAACCTACATATTAACGGAGTACATACCCCCACCCCATTAATGTCCAAATATATATCCAGAATTGCATCCTGAATACAAATTCTCACTCAGGTAAAACTGAAGGTTTTTAAGGGCTATCCCGCTCACCCAATCTTAGCCCGGGACTATTCTTTCTCTCCAACTTGCCCCAGGTTTGTTGTCTCAGGTTTATAGAGGGTTACCGATCAAGGGCCTCCACCTTCCCGATCACCGTGACCCAGAGTGTCCGCCGGAAGTTTCGAATAGCCTGTTTAGCGCAGGGTAAACTAGGATGCTTACGATTTGGCGAAGGTTCTATCGAGTCTGTGAACGAGAAAAATCTGTGTCGGTGGGTCAGTGGCAGATTCCACCTATATTATTGAACAACTTTTTGAGGTGGTACTGCATGGGGGCGACATGGGCAAGCAAATAGAGGAGAATCCGAACCCGATCCACTTGACTGACCAAATCCAATCCGTTTTATTATTGTGCTATATCATTAGAGGGAAGCTGAATCTTATGCCTAACTAAATCTTTCATTTCTTGCGTAATGTAAGGTCGATCCGTATTACAACGTTTGAATGTGTTCTGAGGAAAGCATTCTTGATATTTACTATAGGCCTTATCTTTTATGGCTAAACGTAATATGGATTACATCAGCCAAAGATTCAGAAGAAATCCAATTGCCAAAATTTTAAAATCCCTTTATCTAAAACGGAATATTGGTGTGGTAAGGTACGGGTGTCACCACTTTTTGGTGCAAGAATGGTACTATACTACTTACTAGAGGGAGAAGCCCCTGACGGTGCCAAATATTAGTGGGATGCCCGCGCTTACCCCAGCGGTTCTGTCTCTATCGGGTTTGTCAGTACACAATTAACAATATACTCTGCCCTAGGGTACGATAACGTGATCGAACGGTCAAAGGCGCCACTTTAAGGCCAAGGGTACCCATCCCGGGTCACCGTTAATATTTCTAACTATCTCCTTGGACTCTACCTAGGCTAAAAAGTCAAAGAATATATAGTGTAAAAAAATCTTACTGTATTCAATCACGCATATAACAGAACTCAAACGGAACTAAAATCACACTTCTAATTTTCCCCCAGGTCGCTCAACCGCGTGCCTGCGGTGGGTGGTGTGTGGATTTTTCCAGCCAATCCAAATGCTTACCAATTACTGCCCTACTTCAAATTAATCGGCTTTATGCCCCTTCTTTCACCCCCCCCCCCCCGACAATTTGGACCAAACCTCTTCTCTGAAAGTAGCTTTTTAGCTATGGTGAATCATCCCTAACTGCACAATTAAAGCCTCGTGGTTTGTTTAACAAACTAAGCAATTAAAGAAGGAAAGAAAAAATGGCGCAGCCAAAATTAAGGGAAAATTAATGATTATCACTACTGAGAAAGAGAATAATTAAGGGACCAAAAGAAAAGAACCTGGGAAGGGCATTTATCTGTAACAAACTAGGACCAAAGGTCCCAACACGGGACGATAATTTATAGTTTCAATAATATAGTTAATCTTAAATGAAGGTAGAGGTGTCAAATAAACCGAATAATGATAGCTACCACCAGCGGACGTAGTTATCGGGGTTCATTATAAAAATTACTTAGATTTCTGCAAATCAGATCCAGTAGAGTATCTCTTTTTGTCGTTGGGAAATAATCTCTTTGCTTTAACTCTGCCATTTTATCTACGTTTAAGCTTTCAGCATTTAGAGTTGAAAATGAAGGGAAATGAAAATCAGAATTCGGAACTTCTTTTTCTATTGTTTTAGTTATTTTAATCTTTGACTGTGACTGTGACGGGACATTAGCCAGGGCAATTTTTGGAAATCCGTTCTGCTTTATTTTGGTTGGCGTTGCACGAGCTGGTGATCTCAGAATGGTAGTTAAATGATATTTTTTCAGGTCGTGGATCTTTTTCTAATAAATACATCAATCTCATTCTTATGAATACATTAACATTTGGATGAAATAACGCCTTACATAGGGGAACACTGATTTATACTTTATACTGGAAAAGGAAGAACATAAATCCGGCCCTGGAGTTGCGAGAAAACCATTTAAAGCTTTTTTTGTCAACAGACCTTTCCAAATCAATCAAGTCCATTTCTGCAGCCATTAATTGTGTCAGCTTAGACTACTGAGTCAGGGAAAGAATTACAATTGTCTACAGCTTGAATACTCGAAATGTTTGCTCTGATGTTACTCTTCTAATTTCTTATTTCTTAATGTTACTCTTTGTTTCTGATACTCTTTCTATTAAATCTGATGTTACTCTTTTATTTTCTTTCTCTTGTTTTTCTTTGATTCCCCTCCTCCCTTTTTTTATATCCTTTCAGTTCATTTTTTGCGCAAAAAAAAATCATATCTTCATTTCCAACTACGTTTTCCACATCTCAATCCTGAGATGAGACTTTCAATTCAAAAATTTTTCTTCATGGAACATCTTCTCCTAGGCTCGTTTTGAGGAAATCAAGAAAGAAGTTTTGCCTACATCAAGAAGATCGGGTACAACCCAGCATCCGTTGCCTTCGTCCCAATTTCTGGTTGGCACGAAGAATACAAGTTGGAGCCATCTGACAGACTTCCATGTTACAATGGGTGGACCATTGAGCGCAAAGAAGGCAAGGCTGACAGCAATACCCTCCTAGAGGCTCTTGATGCCATCCAGCCGCACAACTGAAAACCCCTTCGGGTGAGTTTAAATTGATAATGGCCGTGGCTTGTCTCTTGGAACCGATTTGAGACTTTTCAACCACTTTCAGAGAATGCATTGTTTCCATTTTCAGAGTACTTCGATTTATCCATCGAATAGGAATAGGACCTAAAGTCTTAACCAATGTGGTATGCTAGAACTATCAAATTCATTTTTTTTCTTCTATTTTACGGTTGACGTTTGTCATCAAGTCGGTCAACTTCAAGGACCCACCTACTGCTGGTGGCAAAGTCACGAAGGTCGCTGAGAAGGCTGGAAAGAAGAAGTGAATGGCCATTCCCTGCTGGCACGTTCCGCGTAAATTCTTGTGGCGTCTAGTCGTGTACATATGGCTATTATTACGCTGCTGTCATAGAAAGAAAGGAGATTCACAGAAAAGCTGTGTTGCGGCCTAATTTTATTTATAGCCGCTAGCGAATGTTTCTGTTTTAAATTTTATACTTTCAGCTGTGATTTTTTGTCAAACGCTGGTCGCCAGTTTCTATCGAGTATAACTCAAGCCAATTTATTTCAATCAGCCTTGAATTCTCACTTTTTTAGTTCTCGAAAGCGTCATTTTTGCTCAGAGCTACTTCTAAATGTTCAGAAAACGGCAAGATAGAGCAGCTGTTAAATTATTTAACCATTTGACCAACCAGTTAGCTGAGTGGCTAAGGTGATCAACGTCTTTTGTTTAACTTTAAAACTTTGTAGGTCAAAATAGATATTTCATTGCTACAGCCGTTCGGACCCTGTCGCACCCAAAGATCCTTAATAGCTACCGAAGATCAACAACTCGCATTTTTTTTGCATAACTTATGAAAATGCCAAAGTGAAAATAAATCTCTATGATTGGTTCTTTACTTTTCGACTAAGATAGGTAGCCGTATCGATAATCGATATAAAATTTCGCTCTGTTGACATTCTCATGATGGTTTTTTCTCTTTAAATTGAACTAGCACTAAACTTAATTTATAGGTAGCGTTAATATCAAAGCTGGAAATACCTGCAGACTCGTGCAGGTAGCAGAACTAAGAACAACGAATTTCACAGGTTTTTTGGCACTTTTTCACATGTTTTGAAAATTCATAGTGGCAACCCTGTATTTTGGCTAATTTCTTAGAAGGACACTAAAAGTGTCCTTCTTTTGCTGATTTAGACACTTTTGTCCTAAAAGTTTTTGCAACCCTGCATTAACCAACACTGTTAGTTTTAGAAGAAAAGAATCATAATAAAAACAAATGTAATAATAAAAACCTAGAAGTAAGTTGGAGCTTTTTCTCTCGTTATTTATTAGCCTGTTAATTCAAATCATTTTAAATTTTGTTCCGGACATCCACCACATGGCTAATATGGGAGTAAAGTTCGTTTGTGATGCAAATGGCTGTTATATTTAGATTGAGGATGCAATTCTAGGTAGGCCTATGTATTTACACATTAGGGGGTGGGGTATATATTCTGTGAATATATAGGCTCTAAGAAATTCGGGAATTTCTTAGAAAAACAATGAAAGAAGTGAAGATAAAGGCTCTCCCCCTGCAAAATGTGTTAACTAGGATTATTCTACACCTAGCCTAATATGGAGTAAGAATTGTCTTCTTAATATGTTTCTTTTTCTCCAGCTAGACTCATAGGCTTAAAATACTGGTTGACCGGTTGGTTAATTTAAAGTTTGTAAGGCTACACTGTCAAATTAGCCATCTGGTGGAATCTCATTGTTTCTTGGACAATAGGCTAGGCCTAGGGTGAAAGATCACTTTTCTTTGGCATTCTGGAAAAATAGAGAGGTTTTTGGATGGGATACCACCAGATGGCTAATTTGACAGTGTATATATATACAAATCTTTATGACATCCACCA
Organism: Artemia sp. Qi Xiang Cuo; assembly: GCF_049724085.1. Taxonomy (NCBI): domain Eukaryota; kingdom Metazoa; phylum Arthropoda; class Branchiopoda; order Anostraca; family Artemiidae; genus Artemia; species Artemia sp. Qi Xiang Cuo. Next base: position 11,544,530 of record NC_142800.1, read on the forward strand.
CATGGCTAATATGGGAATAAAGTTCATTTGTGATGCAAATAGATGTTATATTTAGATTGAGGATGCAATTCTAGGTATATATTTGCACATTAAGGGGTGGGGCTGTATATTCTAGGCCCTATGAATATATAGGTCCTAAGAAATTCATGAATTTCTTAGAAAAACAAGGAAAGAAGTGAAGATAAAGGCTCTCCCCCTGCAAAATGTGTTAACTAGGATTATTCTGCATATTATGGAGTAAGAATTTTTTTCTTAATATGTTTCCTTATGTCCAGCTGGATTCCTAGGCTTAAAATCAGCTACTGGTTGGCCGGTTGGCTAATTTAAAGATTTGGGACCACCTCTATTTTACTACAGAATGATGCAATGTAAGGGTAGTAACAAGAGCTGCACCTCCTTGGTGAAATTTCTACCAATAATTTTTCAGCATAAATTAAAAATGTGGTCTCTGTTTGACTAATAGGCTATTTTTGATTTATAAAATAAGATAAAATTCTACCTTAGCTACTTTTGGCTATCATGGAAAGGGGTTAGGTTAGGAAAATGAAACTTTCATTAGGTCATTAGGAAAATGACACTCTAGAGAGAGAAGGAGTAGAGGTAGGTTTTGAGGTTTTTGTGGAAGGGATTGTTGTTTAACTTTAGAAGAGGCTCATTTGGTTGAGAATTGGAAGTTCTAGTTCCTTTTTAAGCATCAAAGTGATGGAAGACAATTAGCCCTCTGTTGTGCATTTAGCCTTTATTAATTGTAGTTGTAGGTTTTGGAAATTATGTCTGTGAGGAAGACACTCCCCCCTCTTCAGTTCTCAGGGAACGGGTTTTATGTTATGTCCTTGGGACATATAAGGCTCTTATAAAATGGGTGGTTGTATATACTTTAGAGGGGACTTGTTGGATTGGTAATCATAAGTTCAAGTGTCCTTTTTAAGAGTAAAGTGATCAGAACAATGCTACCCCTCCCACACACACACACAAACACATCTTGTTTTACTGAGATGCACCCAATAGATATTTTGAGACAGTCCTTTTATTCAAAATAGTTCAAGTAACATATAAGAAGGGTTTTGAGGTTGAGAGAAACCACCAGAGCCTGAGGGCAAGGGTTGTAAGTTATGTCCCTGGGGCATTTAAGGTTCTTATGAAAGGGATGGTTGCATAAGCTTCAGAGGTGGCTGAAGCTGTCATGGTAATTTTGTTTAAAATAATCCAAAGAACATATAAAACATTTCCAGGGTTGGCACCATGGGTGCCCATAAGCTGAATTCCAGGGGGAGGGGCAAACCTCATCTAATTGGTACTTTTAATACTATATAATAGAAATCTCAGAACAAATATAAAAGTAAGGTAGCATCATTCAGCCAGGGGGGAGCCCCCCCAAATGGGTGCCCATGGTTGGCACAGCCCCCAGAGCCCTGGGACAAGGGCTTTAAGTTACATCCTGGGGGCAAATAAGTTTTTTTGGATTGGGTGGTTGTATTAAATTCAGAGGGGTCTCAATTGATTTTAGATTAGAAGTTATAGTGCCTTTTTTAAGAGTCAAAGTGTTTTGAGAGAAACCTCACCCCAACACCCCTCTCCCTGTCCATCATATTTATTTCAATACAGTTACAATATTGCCCAAAATTTTTGCCTTAATACCCTTAGGTTGATTAGTTGTAGTAGAAGTATTAGTATTATGATGCAAATATTATCTTTTTGTTAGTTAAACATCCCTCATAACAAGCATTATAAGTTTTAATTTCATGCACAAAACTGTTCCAAAGATATTGCTGATATGTCCTTTTGACAACCTGCATACAGATGGCAGGTTGAAATCCATACAACAGAAATATCCTCTTAAAATTTCACCTTTATACCTTTATAGGTTGTGGATTTTGGGCTAGCCAGAAGACATTATGTGTATTCATTTAATGCTGCTTCCACAGTTACTGTAACTAACAACACTAATGACATTAAGTTGAAACATTAAGGGATTGTGTAGGAGGAGTCTCTATTAAACAAAAAAACCTATATGCATGCTGGTATTAAAAGGGCATATAAGGAAATAGGCAGCAATGCTCTATTATAACTAGTAATATCATTGATATTTTAAAGGAGCTAATTGGATTGAAAATTCAAAGCTCTAGTGCCCTCTTAAGAGTTATAAGTGATTAGAGAGCAATCAGCCATCTTCTTTAGGTCATAATTTTCCTGATGCTTCCAATCAAAATTTTAAGACAGCCAGTTTGTTCAGCATAGCTGAATGGTATAGTAACTATATCTTTAGGATTATTAGGTAGGTCAATCCCACAGTTGTGTAATTTGCCCATTGTTTAAAAAATAAATGTTTCTTTAAAATTGAATCAAAATACACTGTTTGTATACTGGTTGCCAATAAGACATCTCAGCATTATACCAAGAACAACTGAGGGTATTAAGTTCAAATTTTTGAGGCTACCTCTAATACCACTTCTGCTCTTAAAATTTTACTACATCAAAAGAGTCTAAGTGTATCCAGGCTGTGAAAGAGCATAAATATAATTCTTTGGGAATGTTATTAACTTTTATTTATCAGGTCAACTAGAGGATGTATATGACTAAATTAAACACTAATATTTGTGTCATGATTTTCAAAAGAGTTTATGTTGTTAAAAATTGCTGAAATAGTTTATCTAGCATATAAATAGCAGGCCAAACAATAAATTCTTAAGGGAAAACCTGAAAGATTCAAACTATTATTTTCTTTTTCTCTGAAAAAGAGTATGTCAATATAAAACAAATAGAAATTAATTAAAAAACTTTTTCCACAATATCATGTTTTTAAAAAAAAAGTAAAGAGCTCAATTAAACCAAAAATGTACAAAAATAAAATCAAATCATCTACCAAGCATACAAGTACCACAAATCAGTATCAATAAATAAATGTAATGCAAAACAAACAGAAATTAAAATAAATAACAGAGTCAAACTCAAACAAGCAGAAATTAATATGAATAGGGTTCAAAACCACTATAATTTGGGGTTTTGATATAATTTGTAGTTTATTGAAAAAAAATTCTTTTAAATTTATGTGAGTTCTCTCAAGACCTTAAAACCCTTTGTCTCCATAGATATGAATTTGTTTAAAGGGTGTTATAGTTGAGTCAATCAGGTTTTCCCGGAACCCATTTTTCCTATATATATTTTTATTTTTTTTTGTTTTGTTTATTTATTATTTATGGGATGGCGGCAGGAAGTTTTGGAGTATGTGAAGCATTGATAATTGGTTATTGTGACCAGGAGCCAAGTGAGTGTAGGATTTTCATTTTTTCTTCTTTTCTTTCTTTCTTCTTTTTCTCTTTTTTTTCTTTCTCTTTAGTATGTTATTATAAGTGTTAATTTTAAGAGGGTAAATACTTCCAAACAAGCATTAGCTTATGGAAGGTCATTTGTTTTTTTTTTGTGTTGTGTTGTTTTTGGAATAAACCCTTATCTAATCTAATCTAAATTTTTTCACTTTTATAACTAAGAAACCAAAAATTAATTGAGATTTTAAGGAACAAATATCAGCATATGTATATTAAACTGACAATGCTTCAGTAAAGTGCAAATTATATTTTGTTGTAAGAGGAATGTAAAGAGAGGGGAGAAAGCATTAAAATGTTAACTAAAAAGGTGTGATGAGGTTGCCAAGGTTCTGGAAGCTGCAGCTAGACAGTATAATAGTAAAATGTTGTACTGGTATGTTAATAAATTGAGTGGGAGTAGTCAATCTGGACTTGTACCTGTTAAAGATAGGAGTGGGGCCACAGTTAGTGATAAGAAAAGATTTAAAGAGAGATGGGCAGGACATTTTGAGAATGTGCTAAACCAGGATAGGGTTGCAGGAAAAAATATAGAGGGAAAAGTTTACAAAGTAAAATTTATTTTGTGAGGAAGAATTAGTGACAGTACTTAAAGGATATAAAAATAGTAAGGCCCTGGGCACTTATTGTGTGATAAATGAGTTTCTTAAATATGGTGGCTATGAGGTTAGAAATAAGTTACTGAAGATTGTGAATATGATTCTTGAAAAAGGGGAAATACCTAGCAATTCCATTCAGTTTTGGGAAGGGTAGAGGATAGGTTGACTAAATTTTCACTCTTATGTTAATAATAGAGAAGTGCCTGAGTCATCCAATACATTCAGTCCTCAGTTTTATTGATTATGAGTAAGCATTCAATTCAGCTTATAGAGGAGCTTTAGTGAAGGTCTTATCCTTGTAGGCTATGGTATACCAGACTATATTTTGGAAATATATTTCTGTATACCAGAAATATATTTCTGAAGCATGGGTGCTTCAAGAAACAGAGGAAGACTTGGTAGATGTCTTTACTGAGAAATTTGCCTAGAGATTATTTTCGAGTCTGGTTGTCTTGCTGTCTAGTTCTAAGCTGGCTTAAGCACTTTAGTGTAGACTTGAAAAGATATGTTGATACCCATCCTGCACTGGTATTTGGAATCATTGCTTTTCCTGAGGCCAAAATAATTTCAATGATTTAAACAACATGAAAATTGGAGCTTAGAATGTTATGATGTTAAAAAATGACTATCATATTGACATTTTGACTGACAAATTCAGACAATTTCAACTGGACTTATTATGAGTTTCAGAAACTCATATCCCAGGGGTAGGAATAATGAAACTAGGTGATATAGAATTTGTTTAATCAGGCAGGAAGGATAGGGTATATAGACAGGGAGTAGGGCTCATGATGAAGGATAAGCAAACAGCAATGACTACAGACTTTTGCAATTTTGTAGGTGTAACAACTAGTTATAATCAATACAGTGTTTGGTCATAAAATGGCCCATAAGTTAACATGATGGTAAGACAGCAAACCTTATTAATTATGTTGTAGTAAACCAAAGACTGGCAGGATCAATACAACAGGGCAGCCACAAAGTCCCTCAAATCGAGTGAAGGTCCTTATTAGTCCCTTAAATTGACAAAGGTCCATTAAGTCCCTTTTCTTGCTTTGGTTTAAAAACTCAGATTTTTTTTTTGGGGGGGGGGATTAAACAAAACTCAAAAACGCATACAAAATTTTTTTATGTTCATTTTTGATATGTTTTTATAAGTCAAACAAACTTTTGGGGGGGGGGTCAAACCACCCTACTTTACTAACTTCTTTTCTTAAAGTTTAGAGTTTGAAGTTTCAGTTTGAATTAGAATGGTTAAGTGAAAATTCTGGGAGTCTTGGCTGGAAGGGAAAGATTTGACAGGACACCAAATGAAAGAGGGGTGTAGAGCTGTTCTGGGAGGTATGTTCTCTGTCTACTGTTCTATCTGCAATACATTACTTGTCTGCCATAAGGGCTCCTATGCTTTACTGCAGCATGCCCAAAGTGCTGAACATAAGAAGAATGTTACCATAAAGCTAATGCCAAATCAGCTTCATCTCTCAGCAGCATCTTCCATGAAGAGCAGCAAACCAGCAAAATTGCCCATACACCTAGGTGCTTGCATAGTGCAGGAAGAAACAACAGCTGCAGAAATTACATTGGCTCTGAAGATGATTGAGTCTGACTATTCTGGGAAATCCACAGATGGAATAGCAGATGTATATGGAAAAATGTTTTGAGATGCAGTGGTCAAAAACCTTTCATTTTGGTGAACTAAGTTTGCTTATTTTTTAACCAAAGCTCTCGAACCCTATTTTGGGAAGATGACCCTTGATGAAGTTGGCAAAAAGCAATTGTTGAAAGCATTAACTTTTCTGCATCCTGATGAGATTTCAAAGCCAGTTTCTGCTCACAGTTTATTATATGTTGCCAGGAAGTTACTTATTCTGATGCAAAAAGACATGTTAGTTGACAAGTTTAAGCTAGTCTAGTTATCTGAACCTCCATCAGAGCCAGGAAGGATTGACAACTACTGGAACAATGTGATTCAGGAAGGAGATTATCCAAATTTCTTTGAAGTCATAAAAAAAGGGCTTTGACCACCTTTGGACCTATCTTTAGGAGCCCCCCACTCAAAGAAGGAATGTTATAATGTGCTGTTCACTGCCTTGCCTATCAAAATATTTTATTTAGTTATTTAAACATAATAAGCTACAAATTTATTCCTGTTCATTGTCTTGTATTAGATTTCATGCACTTGATATAAAGCTACCTATGCATGAAAGCAACCAAGCCTGGCTTGTAGATAGAATCATGTAGCCTGATGATAGAATCATCAGTCTTGATTGTCTTTTTTTAACTCCTTTCCAAAATAACACCTTAGTTCAAAACACAAAGGAGAGTAGAATAGAAAAAAGGGTTTTGAGGCAACTTATCTATACTGAGTATTTAGTCAAATCCATTCTAACTAAGATATGAGGTCAGTAAATGATATCAGTTAAGCCATATCATATCTATATTCTTAAGGATATTGTACATACATGGTCCTTCTGCCAAAGCATCCAAAAAAGTTGATTCAAAGAAAAATAAAGAGCAATATGAAAGCATAAAATGAGCAGAAATCAAGTCCTGTAATTGGCTAAACTCAAAACAAAAAGAAATGTCCATGAACAAATAAATGAAACCTGAAGTGAAAACTAAATAGGAACCAAAGGAACAAATAATTCTGTTATTCTAAGTAATTTCATCAAGAATGTCTTAGTGATTTATCTTTTTTAAGCTTTGGCATAATGAGTGATATGAAGTTTGAGGGATTTGGTGAAGACCAGCCATTTGAAGGCTTTGGTGATGATGAAGCATTTGAAGGCTTTGAAGGGAGAGACACCTTGAACAATGAAGGTAACTAGTCTACTTTGTATTGTTGTTCTTATCTGCTGTTTTATTGATAAGAATAAAGGTACTGGTGCATTATGCTGACACCCCAAATAAGTCATGTTTGATTAATGCTAATGAAATAAAATAAAATAGGATGAATATATAATAATCTAAAAACAAAATTGGGCTATATATTTGCACTTTGGGGGGGGGGGGGATAAAACATAGCATATATTAAATGCATAACCTAACCTAGGTACCTTTTCCCCCTAAACCCCAAAAAACAATTGTTTAAATATTGTAAGTCTTTGAGAAACAACGTTTTGCAATCATTTATCTATAGCAGTCTCTTGCAAATATCCCATTGGACAGGTTTCATGACTGGTTTCCTTGATACAGTCTATAGCAGTGGGCCCGCATAATGCACCAGTACCAAAATAAGTTTACTTTTCTGGTATAGTAAAGAGGCAGGATAGCAATAAATAATAACAGGTAATGATCTTTCAGAGCCATTGTGTCAGTTTCTTCAGTTTCAGTTGCTGGGGTCTTTTTTGACAGGGACAAGTAGCCAGCCTGTTGCCACACCTTTCTTCAGCATAGAAATAAAATAAAAATAAGTTTATTTCTCTAGTATAGTAAAGAGCAAGGATAACAATTAATAATATGTAATGATCTTTCAGAGCCATTGTGTCAGTCACTTCAGCTTCAGTTGCTGGGTCTTCAGTTTCAGTGCCCTGGGCCCCATATTGGTTAGGAAAAGCATCAGTCCACTGTGTTATCACATGGTGTTAAGATCAAGAGTAGAGCCTCCATAATTCTTGTAGAGAATCAGTAACAATTTAAGCTAAGTCAAATTATCCAAATTATGGAAAAGGAAAAGTTTTATCAACTAAAAAGTTGAGTTTTTTTTATGACTTAATCAAATAGTCATTCAAATGCTGGTAACATTGCCTGGATGATAGTATCATTCAGTCATCTAACCAATGTTAACCAATTGATGCAGATGGTTGTATTAATCGGTAGTTCTTGTCTTGTTAATTGTAAGTTCTGTCTTTATATTTTATATTTATTGAATGTACTCCTCATAGTGTATCCTGAGGGAAAATAAAAGTATTATTATTATTATTATGGGGGTAGGGGGTTAAATACAAATGGAATTCAATTTTTAAGGCAATATACGTATCCCTATTTGTCCAGAGAAAAAAAAAATTCTTCTGGCAAATCTCAGTGTGATGATTCTGCTGTTTCCTCTCTTGTTTGCAGCAGGATTTCAGCTCAAACACTGAAATGTAAACCAGATCTTGTGATTTTCAGTTCCTTTGCTTGAAGGCCATTAAACTTGTTATCAAACATTTTACACATGCTACACTCAAAAAGTTACTTAGTACAATCTACTTTCTTTAGTTCTTAGTACAATATTTACCCAATTTAAATATCTTTGTTCACACAGGGAACACTCTAGGGAACTTGCAGTATTTCAAGGTTGTACTGAAACCCCAATTAGAGCATCTTTATTCAGGTTTTCTTCAAGATTAATCCAAAGTAACTCCCTTTTTCCAAAAAAAGGAAATATTTGCACAACACTACATTTCTTGACTTAGGGTTTATGTTTCTCACTGAAACATGCTATTTTGTGACAAACCTGCCACTAAAGCTTGTACCAACACACCAGCTTACTTAGCCTATACCTTTTGGATTCATTAATTTTAGATCTACCAATTTACTGTACCAGAATTATGATGTTACTAAGACGTTTTCTTAGAGAATTATCTAGACTTCCATAAAAAAAATGGAAAGCAAATTTCAAAAATGTAACTTGACACATGGTTAAAGCTGAATCTCAGCTATAAGGTGATTGCAAAATTGTCTTTTTATGCTGATGTATTAAAACTATAGGACTGTACAAAAATACCATAAAAACTTACAATGAGAGCATACACCTTAATCATTCTGCCAACTGAGTTAGTTATACAGGCGACCATCATCAGCCTCCTCTAACCCACACTGTTGATATTAGGAAGAGGTTTATGGCTAAAACCTCTTCTTCTCTTTGGATACTTCAACCTGAGAAAGTTCAAAACATAAAGAAAATGTGTGGGAGAATTTGGCAGCAAACATAGAAGACTATTGTTCAGAGTAAGCTAATTAGGCACTAAGGTTCTTCTACTTGTCATTACTGTTGAATTCAGTTATCACAGTCTCTTCAATTTTGTAATAGCTAGGTAGTTGGGAATATTTCAGTGTGATAATGGCAGAATTTATAGACTGTGTGTCAGTCATGTAACCCAAGATTGAGGCTATAGATGCATTACAAATATTAGTGTTTTGTTGTGGGACTTATGGATGGCTTTTGCTAAATGCGTTTTAGCATCCCATAATAGCAAAAGACCTTGAAAATTGAGTGAGGAGATTGCTTTCGATACTTCACCAGGCAAAATATAAACTAAAGGTACAAAAAGTGGCTGGCAACTTTAACTTGAATCACATGATTTACAATATTGCAAGATACATGGGCAACCTTTATTGTTGTGCATGAATAGTTGATTGTAAGATCTTTCTTTAGTGACCTCTGCATGTGGTGTGTTTTCAGCATCTTGGACTTACTGTTAGTAATTAGAACAAAATTATGCACAAAATCACCATTTAAATTTTATGGTCATGTGTCTAACTTCAAATATGTGCCTTATTCCAGACCACCCAAATTAAAGACATGTTGCTTAACTTTTTGCTCCCATATGAAATGAGAGAAGTAAAATGTTATAGAACTGTTAAAAAAGAAGCTTCTCAGATATAGAGAAGGAATTATACCTGTAGCCTAGTGCTTGTACTTCCAGTTTTGGTTCTGTTATCTTCTATTATTGGAAAATCTTTTTTCTCAGTCTTTGAATACTTTTTAAAGAGTTCCATATTGTTACAAAGAGTCTTTATAGCCACCAAAGCATAGCAGGTTTACACTTTAGCCTAATAGTTCTTTAGGAGATCTACATGTCTTAATATCTTTTTCCTTTCCTGGGAGCTTTCTTGGTATCAATCATAGGGTCAGGGGGGGAGAGTTGTTTGGCTTCTAAGTAGTTCCCCTCACCCCTGACACTGAAAAATGCTTGGATGTCCTCACTAAAGTTGACCTACATATGCTTGGTCTTGTATCAATGGGCGCATAATGGGAAAGTCCAATTAGAGGGTGTCCCCTTTTCTTGTTATTTCCTCTCCCCAAGAAAATCTCCCTTGTACAGTCCACTTTCCCTAAGGCTCAAACCCTTAGATTAAACTAATGATTCACACACTTTCAAAATGATTTCTGTCAGAAAGCAGTCAGATTGCTCAAAAAAAAAGCTGCTAAGAATTAGTAAATTTAATAAATCTCCTTATGTCCGAATTCATTCATTTTTCTCAAAACAAAAAAAGTTTGGAAACTTTGCATTTGAGTCACTTCTGTGAATAATAAAAAAGTATCATATTGATGATTCCATTTGTAGGGGACAAATTAGAAGACTAAAAAGTAATCGTCAATTCATCTGATATCCTAGCTTATAAAGGAAACGACTCTAAAGTAGTGGCTGCTCCCACACTAAAAGAAACGAGTTCAGATAAAGTCTCAGCTAAAAAGAAAATAAAAGGAGATGATCATCCACAGAAGACAGAAAATGTGTATCAAAGCATGGACAATTATGTAGATGCCTCTAGCTTTCAAGAAGAATCCTTAAGCAAGACTTCTTCTGACAGAACAGATGACAAGGTGACACAAAAACAATCTAAGGTAAGTTTCTTCCGAAATTTAATTAGAATAACTATTTTATGTTGTCCTTCAGGCAAAAAATGTTGGGTTGTTGGCACCATTGTTGAAAATGGATATAGAAAAGCTTTATCACATCTTTATTCAGTAGTTGCTTTATCAGTTATTTATTATGTTTATTATATTTAGTATAGTTATTTGTTACGTTTATTATATTTAGTATAGTTATTTATTATGTTTCACCAATGGGGAATGGGCTATTTAATACAGAGAAACTAAAGATTTAATCAGCTTTTTTCAAGCACCGAAAGTTCCTCCCCTGACTCCTTCTACACCAGAAATACTTACAGAAATATACCAGAAATAAGTATGAATTATTTAATATTTTCATTCAGCCACCTAGCTCAAAGATCATGCTCGCATCAAAGCTGTGTGGTCTCTCTGATAGTGTATCTAGATACTTGATCTACCGTGTTGTTGGCTGAATGTTCAATTTTTGTGTTTTGTATATGTTCTTGTACTTTCTAGGGTTTATATCTATGACGTATTTTCGTAGACCAGGCACATTAAAACTGATTTCCAGGGACGTACTGGCCAATTTTGTAAAACTGGGCTGGTTTCGAAACCTCTTGCACCAAATTTTTAGCCAGTAAAAAGACCAATGAGTCATGAGATTTTTTTCAAGTATTTCTCCTTTCGTAATAGCTTATGTGCTACTAGACAGAAATTGTATAAAAAGGTGATTAGGCGCCTAGGTTCTAGGATCTAATAGCAATATGCTTTACTTGTGTTTAGTATAAATTACATTTAATTATTTTATCTTATTATTTAAGAGTTTGTTGTATATGCACTAGTTATTTCTTTCTGTTCTTATTGTTTCGTATTGTTATTTATTTTGTAATTATATTGCTGGTTAAATAGTAGATTCAGTCTATGAAGAACCTTTCCTGTCACAATTCATTTTCGACGTAATACTTTAAACTACTTTTTTTTTCTAAGACTACACTGCCTTTCTATAACGAACAAATAAAAGCTAAAATAGAGATAAGTCCTTTAATTAAACAGTGAATACATATACAAAAAATCTGGATATTTCGACCACATACAACAGTGGTCATCATCAGCAGAAAAACTGAAGCATTACAATTAAAACAAGCATATCTGTTTTCACTACCTAATAAAAGGACTATCTCCATTTGAACTTTTATATGTTCGTCACTCCATTAATACTGCTAAGTGATTACTAAGTTAAGAAAACGTTGATCTTCATATAGGTAAAGGAAGTGTACCATTATCTTGTGCATAAAATTTATACTTGAAAGGTTTGGTATTAACATTGAATTGAAAATCAAGTATTTTGCAGTAGGCATCAAGACATGGTTAATTCTAGAAAGAAAAAGACAAGACAGTTTAGAAATTTATTTGTCAGGTATTTTTGTCAATAAAAGATCTTGTCTTGTCCAACACATTTAATAGCACCAGGCCTATTATACCGCAAACCTTTTACCCAGTTTCATCATCAGATTTCATGGATGTGTCAAACCTTAGATACATCAACAGATTACTTTGCTGGAATCATTCCTTCATGCAGACTGGCTCAAACATGTCTGCACTGTTAAATATATAAATTATACATCAACATACAGAAAACCAACATCACCTGATTGCTTTGCTGGAATCATTCCTTCATGCACACTGGCTCAAACACATCTGCACTGTTAAATATATAAATTATACATCAACATACATAAAACATACATCAACTGATTACTTTGCTGGAATTATTCCTTCATGCATACTGGCTCAAACATGTCTGCACTGTTAAATATATAAATTATACATCAACATACAGAAAACAAACATCAACTGATTTCTTTGCTAGAATCATTCCTTCATGCACACTGGCTCAAACACGTCTGCACTGTTAAATATATAAATTATACATCAACATATATAAAACATAAATCAACTGATTACTTTGCTGGAATCATTCCTTCATGCACACTGGCTCAAACACGTCTACACTGTTAAATATATAAATTATACATCAACATATATAAAACATAAATCAACTGGTTACTTTGCTGGAATCATTCCTTCATGCAGACTGGCTCAAACACGTCTGTACTGTTAAATATATAAATTATACATCAACATACATAAAACCTACATCAACTGATTACTTTGTTGGAGTTATTCCTTCATGCCGACTGGCTCAAATACGTCTGCACTATTAAATATATACATTATACATCAACATACATAAAACATACATCAACTGATTACTTTGCTGGAATCATTCCTTCATGCGCACTGGCTCAAACACATCTGCACTGTTAAATATATAAATTATACATCAACATACGTAAAACATACATGAACTTATTACTTTGCTGGAATCATTCCTTCATGCAGACTGGCTCAAACACGTCTCCACTGTTAAATATATAAATTATACATCAACATACATAAAACCTACATCAACTGATTACTTTGTTGGAGTTATTCCTTCATGCCGACTGGCTCAAATACGTCTGCACTATTAAATATATAAATTATACATAAAACATACATCAACTGATTACTTTGCTGGAATCATTCCTTCATGCGCACTGGCCCAAACACATCTGCACTGTTAAATATATAAATTATACATCAATATACATAAAACAAACATCAACTGATTACTTTGCTGGAATAATTACTTCATGCACACTGTCTCAAACATGTCTGCACTGTTAAATATATAAATTATACATCAACATACATAAAACAAACATCAACTGATTACTTTGCTGGAATCATTCCTTCATGCAGACTGGCTCAAACACGTCTGTACTGTTAAATATATAAATTATAAATCAACATACATAAAACATACATCAACTGATTACTTTGCTGGAATCATTTCTTCATGCACACTGGCTCAAACACGTCTGCACTGTTAAATATATAAATTATACATCAACATACATAAAACATACAGGAACTTATTAATTTGCCGGAATCATTCCTTCATGCACACTGGCTCAAACACGTCTGCACTGTTAAATATATAAATTATACATCAACATACATCAACTGATTACTTTGCTGGAATTATTCCTTCATGCATACTGGCTCAAACATGTCTGCACTGTTAAATATATAAATTATACATCAACATACATAAAACAAACATCAACTGATTACTTTGCTAGAATCATTTCTTCATGCACACTGGCTCAAACACGTCTGCACTGTTAAATATATACATTATACATCAACATACATAAAACATACATCAACTGATTACTTTGTTGGAATCATTCCTTCATGCGCACTGGCTCAAACACATCTGCACTGTTAAATATATAAATTATAAATCAACATACATAAAACATACATCAACTGATTACTTTGCTGGAATCATTCCTTCATGCACACTGGCTCAAACACGACTGCACTATTAAATATATACATTATACATCAACATACATAAAACATACATCAACTGATTACTTTGCTGGAATTATTCCTTCATGCACACTGGCTCAAACATGTCTGCACTGTTAAATATATAAATTATACATCAACATACATAAAACAAACATCAACTGATTACTTTGCTGGAATCATTCCTTCATGCAGACTGGCTCAAACACGTCTGTACTGTTATTATATATAAATTAGAAATCAACATACATCAACTGATTACTTTGCTGGAATCATTCCCTCATGCACACTGGCTCAAACACATCTGCACTGTTAAATATATAAATTATACATCAACATACATAAAACAAACATCAACTGATTACTTTGCTGGAATCATTCCTTCATGCACACTGGCTCAAACAAATCTGCACTGTTAAATATATAAATTATACATAAAACATACATCAACAGATTACTTTACTGGAATCATTCCTTCATGCACACTGGCTCAAACACGTCTGCACTGTTAAATATATAAATTATACATAAAAAATACATCAACTGATTACTTTACTGGAATCATTCCTTCATGCACACTGGCCCAAACACATCTGCACTGTTAAATATATAAATTATACATCAACATACATAAAACATACATCAACTGATTACTTTGCTGGAAACATTCCTTCATGCACACTGGCTCAAACACATCTGCACTGTTAAATATATAAATTATACATCAATATACATAAAACAAACATCAACTGATTACTTTGCTGGAATCATTCCTTCATGCACACTGGCTCAAACACGTCTGCACTGTTAAATATATAAATTATACATAAAACATACATCAACAGATTACTTTGCTGGAATCATTCCTTCATGCAGACTGGCTCAAACACATCTGCACTGTTAAATATATAAATTATACATCAACATACAAATACGTCTGCACTATTAAATATATACATTATACATAAAACATACATCAACTGATTACTTTGCTGGAATCATTCCTTCATGCGCACTGGCTGAAACACATCTGCACTGTTAAATATATAAATTATACATCAACATACGTAAAACATACATGAACTTATTACTTTGCTGGAATCATTCCTTCATGCAGACTGGCTCAAACACGTCTCCACTGTTAAATATATAAATTATACATCAACATACATAAAACCTACATCAACTGATTACTTTGCTGGAATTATTCCTTCATGCACACTGTCTCAAACATGTCTGCACTGTTAAATATATAAATTATACATCAACATACATAAAACAAACATCAACTGATTACTTTGCTGGAATCATTCCTTCATGCAGACTGGCTCAAACACGTCTGTACTGTTAAATATATAAATTATAAATCAACATACATAAAACATACATCAACTGATTACTTTGCTGGAATCATTTCTTCATGCACACTGGCTCAAACACATCTGCACTGTTAAATATATAAATTATACATCAACATACATCAACTGATTACTTTGCTGGAATTATTCCTTCATGCATACTGGCTCAAACATGTCTGCACTGTTAAATATATAAATTATACATCAATATACAGAAAACATACATCAACTGATTACTTTGCTGGAATCATTCCTTCATGCACACTGGCTCAAACACCTCTGCACTGTTAAATATATAAATTATACATCAACATACATAAAACATAAATCAACTGATTACTTTGATGGAATCATTCCTTCATGCACACTGGCTCAAACACGTCTACACTGTTAAATATATAAATTATACATCAACATATATAAAACATAAATCAACTGGTTACTTTGCTGGAATCATTCCTTCATGCAGACTGGCTCAGACACGTCTGTACTGTTAAATATATAAATTATAAATCAACATACATAAAACATACATCAACTGATTACTTTGCTGGAATCATTTCTTCATGCACACTGGCTCAAACACGTCTGCACTGTTAAATATATAAATTATACATCAACATACGTAAAACATACATGAACTTATTACTTTGCTGGAATCATTCCTTCATGCAGACTGGCTCAAACACGTCTCCACTGTTAAATATATAAATTATACATCAACATACATAAAACCTACATCAACTGATTACTTTGTTGGAGTTATTCCTTCATGCCGACTGGCTCAAATACGTCTGCACTATTAAATATATAAATTATACATCAACATACATAAAACATACATCAACTGATTACTTTGCTGGAATCATTCCTTCATGCGCACTGGCTCAAACACATCTGCACTGTTAAATATATAAATTATACATCAACATACATAAAACATACATCAACTGATTACTTTGCTGGAATTATTCCTTCATGCACACTGTCTCAAACATGTCTGCACTGTTAAATATATAAATTATACATCAACATACGTAAAACATACATGAACTTATTTCTTTGCTGGAATCATTCCTTCATGCAGACTGGCTCAAACACGTCTCCACTGTTAAATATATAAATTATACATCAACTTACATAAAACATACATCAACTGATTACTTTGTTGGAATTATTCCTTCATGCCGAATGGCTCAAACACGTCTCCACTGTTAAATGTATAAATTGTACATCAACATACATAAAAAATACATCAACTGATTACTTTGTTGGAATTATTCCTTCATGCCGACTGGCTCAAACACGTCTGCACTGTTAAATATATACATTATACATCAACATACATAAAACATACATCAACTGATTACTTTGCTGGAATCATTCCTTCATGCCGACTGGCTCAAACACGTCTGCACTGTTAAATATATACATTATACATCAACATACATAAAAACATACATCAACAGATTACTTTGCTGGAATCATTCCTTCATGCACACTGGCTCAAACACGTCTGCACTGTTAAATATATAAATTATACATAAAACATACATCAACTGAGTACTATGCTGGAATCATTCCTTCATGCACACTGGCCCAAACACGTCTGCACTGTTAAATATATAAATTATACATCAACATACGTAAAACATACATGAACTTATTACTTTGCTGGAATCATTCCTTCATGCAGACTGGCTCAAACACGTCTCCACTGTTAAATATATAAATTATACATCGACATACATAAAACATACATCAACTGATTACTTTGTTGGAATTATTCCTTCTTGCCGACTGGCTCAAACACGTCTGCACTGTTAAATATATACATCATACATCAACATACATAAAACATACATAAACTGATTACTTTGCTGGAATCATTCCGTCATACAGACTGGCTCAAACATGTCTCCACTGTTAAGTATATAAATTATATTTCAACATACATAAAACATGCATCAACTGATTACTTTGCTGGAATCATTCCTTCATGCGCATTGGCTCAAACCCGTCTGCACTGTTAAATATATAAATTAAGCCTTATACCCAAGACAAAAAGAGAGGAACACATTTTTTGTGCCGTCCTAGCTGAGTGGTTAGTGAGCTAGATTTGATATCCTTTGTTCGTGAAAACAAGGATCCGAGTCCTGGTGTGACTGTGTAAGTTCATCCAGAGTCGACCCAGCTCCAAACGGGTACCTGAGAAATCTGGGGGAAAACACGGACAGCGTTGGATGATTTTCCCCCAACCACGCATTGCAATCCCGGCCAATGATTGTGAATCAGGAGATCGATACCTGCGCTATGCAGACCAATTGGTCATCAAGTGAAAAAGTTTTACCGAATTCAAAACGATCAGAAATTAACTTGAGTAGGGCTCAAAACCCCTGTGCCTTTCCAAGACCAGAACATACTTTGCACTTTACTGAAAAAAAATACAAGTAAATTTGCATTGTCAGTTTAATATACATGTGCTGGTAATTACTCCTTAAAATGTTAATAATATTTGATTTATCAAAGCTATAAAAGTGAAAACATTTAATTTTTTTCAGTAAGGTACAAATTATATGCTAGCTTTGGGAAGGCATAGGGGGTTTTGAGTTTGACTCGGTTATTTATTGTAATTTCTGTTCGTTTTGGGTTTCATTTATTTATCGATACTGATTTGTGGTAGTTTTACGCCTGGTAGGTTATTTGATTTGATTTTTGCTCATTTTTTGTTTAATGGAGTTCTTAACTTTTCTTTGAAAAACTTATTTTGTGGAAAAAGTTTTTTTTAAAATTAATTTCTATTCATTTATATTGACATAGTCTTTTCAGAGAAAAAGAAAATAATAGTTCAAATCTTTTTGGTTTTCCTTGAAGAATTTACAGTTTGGCCTGCTATTTGTATGCTGGGGAAAAATTTTCAACAATTTTTAGCAGCATACACCCTTTTAAAAATCTGGACACCAATAGTAGTGTTTATTTTAGTTATACACCTCCTCTAGTTGAAACGAAAAATATAACTTGATACAATTCGGAAAAATCTATCTATGCTCTTTAACAGCTTAGATACACTTACACTCTTTTGATTTAGTTAAATTTTAAGAGCAGAAGCAGTAATAGAAATAGCCCCGAAATTTTGAACATAATACCCTCAGTCGTTCTTGGGACACTGCTGAGTTTTCTTATTGGCAAACAGCATACATACAATGCTTTTTGATTAAATTGTAACTGTTTACTGTTTACTGTTTACTGTTTATTTGATTAAATCAATATTTAATACATAAGACAATACGTAAGACAACATTTAGTTTTAAACATAAAGAGAAAATTGCATAACTGTGGGGGGGGGGGTTAACCGACGCAATAGCCCTAGAGATACAGTTACTTGTTTTAGGAAATTAAATGTGATGGATGTGGGACGAGTTCGTGACTACCAGGCTGCGGTTTTACATTACCAGTGTATTTATCAAGTGTGTCCATCAGTGTTTTTAGATTTTTTTTTCGACAAAAAATGATTTGTATGATTATTATACAAGGAATGCTAATAATCTGGTAACAGAGTATAGGAGTGGAAGTCGTACTGGATTTCAAATGAAACATCTGGGCCAGGATAATTTCGGAGACCACACTGCCTTTCCGTGACGATAAATAAAAATTCAAATAGGGATGGAATCCTTATAATAGACAGTGTTTCACAAACAGTGGTAGAAATTTACAAAAAATACCAGATGTTTCGGTCACATATGCATTGACCGTCATCAGTAGTAAAACCATTTAAAACAATAGTTCATATACGAAATCAAATGAAACTACATATTGTTTAATTCTCTAATTCTTTTCAAAACAAAGGCGGAAGCTAGCCTCTTTGACCTTCTTGGATTCGGTTCTTTAGTGTTCAATGATATAACACTTGGACAGAGGTCTACTACATTGGGTGAATTGAACTTTACTATATCAGATCTTAATAAATTATCATAGATAGAGTTCAGCCCAAATTCACCTGTGTTACGATTCAAAGCTATATTCTTGAATAAGATTTTCTTTATTTCAAGAGCTTCACGAAAATTTCGCTTCAAACCCGGGTCCCTAGAAATCAAAGATATATTATCGAACAAAATAAAATGGTCTCGAAAATTGAAAATATGTTCTGAAAGGGCTTAAGTAAAATCTTCAGACTTAGAATCTTGCTTTAAAGCCGAAGAAATAGAATCTTTAGGCCGTAATAATCTCATTTCCAAATTTTGGTTAGTACGTCCCACATATGAGCTTCCCCAAGTACATGGGATCTGATAGACACCACTTTGTTGCCCAAATGAAGTTAGATCCTTCCCAGAATTTATAAAACTACCCAAAGTATTATTACTCTTTAAAGCTACCTTTAAACCATTTCTCTGTAAAATTCTTTTAAGTTTTTCACTTAGCCTGGGTGCATATGGTAAGGAACAAAAAACATCCTTCTCCCGAGTTGTCTCCAATACTTCCTTAGAAATCTCTAGAAAACTTTTTCTTCTTTTTGAGAAAGTCTGGTTAATTAACCACTCTGGATACATGTTACTTTTTAGTATTTTTCTTAGAAAAGACAACTCCTCAAAAAATTTTTGGAGAGCGAATACTGAAGATCCGGTCAGTTAAAGAAATGATCAAACCAATTTTTACTTGGCGAGCGTGACCGGAACTATAAGACAAAAATCTATTGTTATTTGTCGGTTTTCTGTAAGTTTTTAAATCCAGACTATTTTAATTTTTGAAAGAAGAACATCAAGAAAAGGATGTTTCCCATTCTCTTCTGATTCGACAGTAAACTTTAAATCCCCCCCCCCCCAAAGAATTAAGATGTTCAAAAATCCTTTAATTCCTCCTCCCCATAATCCCATACTGAAATTATGTCATCCAAATACCGGCCCCAAAAAATATATTTTAAAAAATATGAATCTACGCAATTGTTTCAATATTCTCCGCAAAAATATTAGCTAATAATGAGGATAAAGGGGCCCCCATAGGTAAACCATATACTTGTTTGAAAAATTCCCCTCTGAATTGAAAAAAAATAAGAGAACTTATTGCACAACCTTACTAAATACTTAATTACAGATACTTCCATATCTGTTTTGCCACTAATCAAGTCCAAATTTCTTAACAGCTTTCTTTCTAGAAGAGTTTTGGGTGCTTCTGCGTCAATATTTGTGTACATTGATATTTGTGTACGTTTTTCAACCAACTTAGAAGAATTCTTAATTTACGAAATTTGTGTAGACAAAAGTGGTTTACAGATTGACACTAACCACTTGCTCAAAACACTTGTTGACTCTTAAAAAGGGTACTTGAACTTTGAATTTCCAATCAAATTAGCTCCTTTAAAATATCAGTGATATTACTAGCTATGATAGAGCAGCGCTGCCTATGATATTGCTTATATGCCCTTTTAATACTTGCATGCGTATAGTTTTTTCGTTTAATTGAAACTCCCCCAAACGTTTCAACTTAATGCCCTTAGTGTCATTAGCTACAGTAGCCTTACAAGTAGTATCAAAAGTATACACATGGTGTCTTCTGGCTAGTTCAAAATCTGTCACAATTTACCCTGAAAGATCTAACTTAATAATGTAAGTCGTTTATTGTGATATTGCTTTGTCACCCTATTGACAATCTACATGATCATAGTTCGTTTTGATATAGTTCAGCATCCGCCTAAATATTCCTTAATGCTTCAGATTTCCGAATCAAATCTGAAGCATTGCTGATACGTCCTCTTGACAACCTATGTGGGCATAGTTTGTTTCGATTTATTACAATACAGTTACAGTATTGCCCAAAATTTTCGCCTTAATACCCTTAGGTTTATTAGTAGTAGTAGTTGTTGTAGTAGCACCAGTAGTTATACTAGTAGCAGTAGGATTAGAGGTAATATTCGTAGTTTTATCTTTAGTAGCAGTAGTAGTGGTGGCAGTAACAGTAATAGTAGTTGTAGGAGTAGAAGCAGTAATATTTGATGCAAATATTGTCTTTTGGTTTGTTCCATACCCCCCAAAACAAGCGCTGTATTTAATTTCACACACGAAACTGTTCCTAAAATATTGCTGATATGCTCTTTTGACAATCTGTATACGGATGGCAGGTTGTCATCCGTACAACAGAAATTTCCAGAAATATTTTTTGAAAATTTCACCTTCATACCTTAGGTATAGTTGTAATAGTAGTCACCGCAGTAGTATAACTACTCAACATAATACAATTAGCCATTGCTATGATATTGTCGACTTGCTCTTCACTGCAGTAGTTGGAGCAATAGTAATAGTAGTAGTAGAACTAGTAAATATTGCAGCAGCATTAGTAGTAGTGTGCACATATTGCCATTTGGTCAATTGATCTTCCCTTTAAGTATTCTCTGAGAGTTCCAACTTAATGCACAAATCAATTCTGAAGATCCGCTATATTGACAATCTAAATGCACATAGTGTCTTTTGTTAGTACGAATTTGCCTTCAATATTCTCTTAAATTTTACCTTCATAGACTTAGCCTTAATAGTACTATTATCATAGTAGTTGCGGTAGCAGTAGAAGCAGTTCCAGTGTTCGTGTTGTATTAGTAGTCGCAGTGACAGTAGCAGCAGTATTAATAGCGGTAGTAGCATATGCATATTGCCTTTTGGTCAGTTAGACATCGCTTTCATGATGCCCCGGAAGTTTCATCTTGACACGTTAAGTCGTTCCAAAAATATTGTTAATGTGCACTTTTGACACCCTTTTGATTCCCGTTTCACCTTAATGCTCTAAGCCTTACTAGTTGTTACAATTGAAGTAGTTTAGTAGCAGTAGTAGTATTAGTAAAAGTAGCAGTGGTATTGCTGTTAGAAGCCACATGCATATATTACGTTTTGGTCAATTGATCTTCCCCTTTAAGTTTTCTCCGAAAGTTTCAACTTAATACCCAAATCAATTCTTGAGATACGAGCTTTTGACAATCTGCATACGCTTAGTATGTTTTGATTTAGTTCAAATTCCCCCTCAATATTCTGTCAACTTTTCGCCTTCATACGTGTAGTCTTAAATGTACTAGTATCATAGTAGTACTGGTGGTAGTAGGAACAGTAGCAACAGTAATAGTCTATAATTATTATTAGTAGCAGTAGCAGTTTGTAAATTTTGCCTTTTGGTAAACTGAACATCCCACTCATGATGCCCCTGAAGTTTCCTCTTGATATGACTAGCCGTTCCAAATATAATGCTGATACGCCCGTATCAGCAATCTGTATACACATAGTATGTTTTGATTCAGTACAACTTTCCCCTCAATGTTTCCTCAGATAGTGTTCTCAATATCCTAAGCCTTTGTAGTACTCGCCACTAAAGTAGTAGTTGTAGTGATAGTAGTGTTAGTAGTAATAGAACTTGTGGCAGCAGTAGTTGTAGTAGTAGTAGCCTGCAAATATTGCCTTTTTGGTTAATTGATCATCTCCCTTACTATTTCCTGAAAATCCCAAATTAGTATACTCAGTCATTCATGAGCTACATCCTTTTGACAACCCATAGACACATAACATGTTATGATTTACTTCAACACTCTCCTCAACATTCGCAGAAAGACTCATCTTAAAACCCTTCGTATTTTGGCAAAGTAGAAGTCAAACATGCATACCTTTACATGCAGTCCATAAAAACCTTATATGTCCCCAGGGCATAACTTAAAGCCCTTGCTCCAGGGCTCTGGGAGGGGGAGGGTTGTGCCAACTTCGGAGGCATTGCTATATGTTCTTTGGACTATTTTGAACAAAATTGCCATTGCATAATTTCAATCATTTGTGTTTGGTGAAGATGGGTTGTTGGGGTGGGGGAGGGCTAGTTGACCTCCATCACTTTTGACTCTTAAAAGGGAACTAGAACTTCCAATTTCAATCAAATGAGCCACCTCTAAAGTTTATGCAACCATCCCTTCCATAAAAACCTTAAATGCCCCAGGGACATAACTTACAACCCTCGCCCTCAGGTTCTGGTGGTTTGTAGCAACCCCAAAAGCCTTGTTATATGATATTTGGACTATTTTGAATAAAAGGACTGTCTCAAAATTTCTGTTGGATACATCACGGCAAAACATGACGTGTTTGTGTGTGTATGTGGGGGAGGGGGAGCTGCACTCTGATCACTTTGACTCTTAAAGAGGGCACTAGAACTTCTGATTACCAATCCAATGAGTCCTCTTCAAAGTATATACGACCACCTTTTCTATAAGAACCTTATATGCCCCCAAGGCATAACTTACACCCCGTGCCCTGAGAGCTTTAGGGGGGGGGGTGTCTTCCTTACAGACATAATTTTCAGACCCTTCAACTACGATGAACAAAATTTGTATGTCCAAATTTTGATAGGAGGTGTTAAGGGAAATGATAAGCATGGAGGGGGGGGGGCTGGTTGCTCTCAAATCACTTTGACTCTTAAAAAGGGTACTATAACGTCCAATTGCAAATCAAGTGAGCCCCATTTGAAGTTTATATGACCACCCATTCCATACAAACCTTATATGCCCTCAGGGCATGACTTACGACCCTATCCCCAGGGCACTGGGGGGGGTGTCAACCCTGGAGGCATTGCTATTTTTCTTTGGAATATTTTGAGCAAAATCGCTATCTCGGAATTTGAATCAGATTTGTTTGTTGAAGAGGGGTAGTCAGGGGGAGCTAGCTGCCCTCCATCACTTTTGACTCTTAAAAGGGAATTAGAACTTCCTATTTTCAACCAAATGAACCTCCTCTAAAGTTTATACAACCATCCCTTCCATAAAAACCTTAAATGCCCCTGGGGCATAATTTACAACCCTTGCTCACAGGCTCTGGGGGTTTGTTTCAACCCCAAAAGCCTTGTTATATAATATTGGACTATTTCGAATAAAATGGGTATCTCCAAATTTCTTTTACATGCATTTAGGGACAATATAACATGTGTATGTGTGGGAGGGGGAAGGGTAGCTGTCCTCCGATCACTTTGACACTTAAAAAGGACACTAGAGCTTCCGAATACCTATCCAATGAGCTCCCTCCGAAGTTTATACGACCTTGCTTTCTATGAAAAACCTAATATGCCCCCAGGGCATAACTTACAACCCTTGCCCTGAGGGCTGTGGGGGGAGTGTCATCCTCAAAGACACAGTTTCTGGACCTTTCAACTACGTTGAACAAAATGTCTATTTCAAAATTTTGATTGGAAGTGTTTGGGGAAATGACGGGTGTGGGTGGGGGGCATGTGCCTTCGATCACTTTCGACTAATAAAACCAGTCCTCCCAATTTCAAATCGAATGAGCCATTTTTGAAGTTTCTACGACAAAGCTTTCTATAAAGACCTTATATACCACAAGGACTTAACGTACAACCCTTGCCCTGAGGGTTGGGGGGATGGGGTTGTCATCCTCAAAGACATAATTTCTGGACCTTTCAACTACGTTGAACAAATGGCTATATCAAAATTTTGATCGGAAGGGTTTGAGGAAATGATGGCCGTGGTGGGGGGGGGGGCAATTGCCCTAGGATCACTTGTCTATTAAAAAGGGCAATATAAAAGTTTTTGCTTATATAACTTAAATATATCAAATAATATTAACATTTTGATTACTAAATATCAGTATAGCCTATGTATATTAAACTGACAATGCACGTTCATTTGTACTTTTTTCAGTAAAGTGCAGATTATGTTCTGGCCTTGGGAAGGCGTAGGGGTTTTGAGCCCAACTTATGTTAATTTCTGCTCGTTTTGAGTTTGACTCGGTTGTTTATTGTGATTTCTGTTCGTTTTGGGTTTCATTTATTTATCGATGCTGATTTGTGGTAGTTTCATGCTTGGTAGATTGTTTGATTTTATTTTTGCTCATTTTTTGTTGAATGGAGTTCTTTACTTTTCTTTGAAAAATTATTTTGTGGAAAAAGTTTTTTTTTAATTAATTTCTGTTCGTTTTATATTGACATTATTTGAAAAAAACTACGTTTTCTAAAGAGTTAAAGAGGCTGAGTCACACGTTCGAACTTTAAAACGTACAGGGATCAGGAGATACAGTTGGGGGGGGGGGGGGGCTGCCGCCCTCCAAACCCCCCGCTTTTGCAGCCTCTTGTTAAGGTTTTTATTTTGGGGGTCTCCCGCCCCCCTCAACCCCGCTTTTTCCCTTGCAAAGAAATGCTTTGCAACACGAACGAAGTCTGCTTGATTTTTTTACCGTAAGAACATCCTATTGCATCTCTTTGATTAGAAACAGTACTGAGCCTGTTTGCTGGATTTTTTACAGGAGATTTTTCCCTTACCAATAACAAGCTATAATGTGATGGTACGACCAACTGATTGCAGGCTACAGGACTTAAAAAAAACCTTAACAAAAGAGGCTGCAAAAGCGGGGGGTTGGGGGGCGCAAGCCCCCTAACTGTACCTCCTATTCCCTGTACGTTTTAAGGTTCGAACTTGTGACTCAGCCTCTTTAACTCTTTAGAAAACCCCCCGCTTTTGAAGATTCTTGTGTTACGGCTTTTAATTCCTGAATCCTCAAATCAAATGCGCAGTATGATTTTCTTTTTTCAACTTTTCTTCGAGCATGTGGGTATACTGCATGTTATCAAAGCAGTGGAGACTTACCTGTAAACGAAAAAAAATTAAGCAACAATCCTAAAATGCTTTATTTTTATACTATTAAAACCTTTTTTAATTTTCATCAGACGAGACGTAAGGATCTCAAAATTTTGATTGGATGTTTTTGGGGAAACGGTGGGCGTAGAAGGGGTGTTAGTTGCCTCCAATCACTTTCGACTATTCAAAAGGGCACTAGCCATTTCAATTTCCAATCGAATGAGCCATTTTTGAAGTTGCTACGACAGCGTTTTATATAAAAACCTTATATGCCCCAATGGCATAACTTACAACCCTTGCCCTGAGGGCTCTGGGGGGGGGGGTTGTCATCCGCAAAGACCTAATTTCCAGAACTTTCAACTTTCTTTGAACAAAACGGCTATCTTCAAATTTTGATTGGATGTTTTTTGGGGAAAAGCGGGCCGGAGAGGGGGGTTAGTCTCCCATCACTTTCTACTATTAAAAAGTGCACTAGCCCTTTGAATCCCAATCGAATGAGCATTTTTTGAAGTTTCTGCGACAACACTTTCTGTAAAAGTTTCTACGACAAACATTTCAATAAAAACTTATATGCCCCCAGGGCATAGCTTATAACCCTTGCCCTGAGGACTGTGGGGGGAGTGCCCTGCTCAAAGGTATAATTTCCTGAACTTTAAACTGCGTGGAACAAAAAGGCTATATTAGTTTTTTAATTGGATAAGTTTGGGGAAATGGTGGGCGTGGAAGGGGTGTTAGTTGCCTTCCAGTCACTTTCGACTATTAAAAAGGGCACTAGCCATTTAAATTTCCAATCGAATGGGCCCTTTTTGAAGTTTCTACAACAACGCTTTATATAAGAACCTTATATGCCCCCAGGGCATAACTTACAACCCGTGCCCTGTGGGCTAGGGGGGGGGGGTTGTCATCCTCAAAGACCTAATTTCCAAAACTTTCAACTACGTTGAACAAAATGGTAATCTTAAAATTTTGATTAGATGTGTTTGGGGAAAAGGTGAGAGGGGGGTTAATTGCCCTCCAATCTCTTTCGACTATTAAAAAGGGCACTAGACCTTTGAATTTCCAATCGAGTGAGCCTTTTTTGAAGTTTGTACGACAACGCTTTCTATAAACAACCTTATATGCCCCCAGGGCATAACTTACAACCCTTGTCCTGAGGGTTGTGGGGGAGTGTCCTCCTCAAAAACATAATTTCCATCTGGAAATCAACTATGCTTGACAAAATGGCTATCTCAAAATTTTGATTGGATGTGTTTCGGGAAATGATAGGCCTGGAAGGGGTGTTAGTTGCCTTCCATTCACTTTTGACTATTAAAAAGGGCCCAAGCCACTCCGATTTTCAATTGAATGAGCCCTTTTCGAAGTTTCTACGACAACTTCGTCGATACGAAGTTATCTGGTCTAAAGGAAAAAAAAAATAATACATTGTGCCAACATCATTCTTATGTGCCCCCAGGGCATAATTTAAAACCCTTGCCTGGAGGGTTGTGGGGGAACGACCTCCTCGAAAATATATTTTTTTATCTGGAAATCAACTACACTGAACAAAATGGCTATCTCAAAATTTTGATTAGATGAGTTTCGGGAAATGGTGGGCTTGGAAGGGGTATTAGTTGCCATCCAATCACTTTCGAATATTAAAAAGGGCACAAGCCACTCCAATATCCAATTGAATTAGCCCTTTTCGAAGTTTCTGCGACAACATTTTCGATATGAAGTGCCCTGGTCTAAGACCAAAAATAAATAAATAAATAATACATTGTACCAACATCGTTCTTTACTTGGGCAGTGCTAAGGAAAAAGGAAAAAAAGGAAAAAAATAATGCATTGTGCCAACATCGTTCTTCTGTGGCCCCAGGGCATAACTTAAAATCCTTGCCCTGAGGGTTGCGGGGGAGTTACCTCATCAGAAACATATTTTCTATCTGGAAATCAACTGTGCTGAACAAAATGGATATCTCAAAATTTTGATTGGTTGTGTTTGGGGGAATGATGGGCGTGGGGGGGCTAGTTGCCCTCCAATCACTTTTGAATATTAAAAATGGCACTAGTCACTCCAATTTCCAATCGAATGAGCATTTTTCGAAGTTTCTACGACAACTCCTTCGATACGAAGTGCCCTGGTCTAAGACCAAAAATAAATAAATAATACATTTTGCCAACATCGTTCTTTACTTGGGCAGTGCTATTGCGCTGCCTATGACAGCGCTATTGCGCTGCCTATGATATGATTGATTACCTCCTCAAATTAACTCTTTGTGTAGAAGAAAAGGTATTTTAAGATACCATAAATTTTGACATGTTAAGTTTCATATTAAGATGCCATTTTAAGATACCATTGTAAGATATAATAAATGTCATCTTATTGTTGACCACTTATCTCTCACAATAATTGCCAACTTTGCCTAAAATCTGGTGTATCATTAGTCATTTATATTTGCTTTTGAGTTAGGGTTGGCTTTTTTTTATCCAGGAATAGGTTGATCTCTCTTTAGCATGATAAAAGAAAACAATAAATTTCGGGGTCCTGGTCTGTAGGGTCTAGGACAATATCCTGCGGTTTGTAGTTCTGTGGATCAAATATATGATATGTATCAAATATACGATAATTGCCAGAACTAGTGGCATATTGTTTAATTAGAAAGTTATGAAACCTATTATAAAAAATGAGTAATAACCATTGGCAATTAAATGTATTTTTCTAGGTGAGTATTGAAGGCTGTTATTTTTGAAGGGTCCTAGAACTTTTTTTTTTTAAGGATTCTCGAAAATCACTTAATTATTATTTGTTCTTTGTCTCCCGGGGGAGAGGGTAAAACAGCGGCCATCGTTGACCTCGCTTTTTAGCCTCATAAAGGCCAAACGAAGTATGCTAAAAAGAAACAATAGTGAATCGGTTTTCTTTTTTGCTTACTCACCTCATTATATCTTTCAAGAGCAACAGTTCAAGACATACAAGTGAAAATGGCAGTTTTGGGAGTCGAAGTGCTACCAAGAAAAAGGGAACCAGATTAGATCCAATAGAAACTTTTCCTACATATCAAGAAGGTTAGTGTTTACTGTTTGTTATGGATTTGAACAAGTAAAATAATACAAGGAAGCTTTTTTATTTAATTTTGGCTATTATTCTTACTGTTCAAATCAACTGACTCCCCATTTCAATTCTTTTTGTTGTTTTTAGCTTTAAAACAATTATTTTATTCTTAGCTTTGTGTGTTCAGTGAGAATTTTCCAAAAAACAGGCACTAATGCCATAATTGAGAAAAATGATCAGTTATTGGACGTTAAGCAGTTTTTATGCAGCCATACTGACTAGCCTTATGCGTTTTTGTAAAGTCTATTTATTCATTTCCCTCGAATTTGAGGAGAGTAGAAAATAAATAAAATTGCAGAAACATTCCAACAAATAAAACAAAGCAACGAATTCTGGACAAACCACATCATAGTCCCTAAAACTGAATAGAATATATAATACAAAGCAACGGAAAATAAAAAGATCTCAAGTGTTTTTATATAATTATTTAATATGTTAACAGTATATTGATTTATAGATTATAGAATAATGTAAGATTTTACAGTAAAAGCTATTAATTTTAATCTTACCTATTTTCAATGGTTCATTAATTTTAGATCTTGGGACTAGTTCAGTGTTTCTAAAACAAATTTGAAAGTCGGGTAAAAATTTACAATAAAACGTAGCAAATTTCGCAGCAAAAATCACAAATTAGCAAAAAACGTAGCAAAAATCACAAATTTAAAATCATGAAAAAGAAGGGAAGGGCTACTGCATCAAAATTAAAACCTACAATATCACGACGGTAAATACAAGTGCCATAGTGGATTCGAAAGTCTTTTTAATCTTTCTTGAGTATGCAAAACTACCATCGTCCTAGTATCTCGAACTGAACGGAACAAGACAACCTAAGATAAATTGGAGCATATGAAGCTGGAAATAAAACT
This sequence comes from Artemia sp. Qi Xiang Cuo, assembly GCF_049724085.1. NCBI lineage: Eukaryota > Metazoa > Arthropoda > Branchiopoda > Anostraca > Artemiidae > Artemia > Artemia sp. Qi Xiang Cuo. The sequence goes on from NC_142800.1 coordinate 11,574,325, forward strand.
TCTATTAAAAATTGAGCACTTTTCAAGACAGTGGCGGATCCAGGGGGGCGAGAGCCCCCCTACCGTATTCTAAAGTAGTTTAATTTACTTAATTAACGCAAGATTGCGTTAATTAAACTTGCTCCTAACGCAAGTTTATCGGATCAACCTATTTTGCCCCCCCCCCCCCCTCTTAAAAAAAAATCCTGCATCCGCCCCTGTTTCAAGATACAAGTAGTCACGCTATAAGTGAAATTTCTTTAATACCAATGAAATAAGGCAAAATAGGAGGAAAATATAATAGTTTAGAAACAAATTTGGGCTATATATTTGCACATTGGGGGTAGTGGGGGTAAAGCATAGCATATATTAAATACGTAACCTAACCCAACCTAGGTACCTTTTATGCCCCCCTAAACCCCCAAAACAACTAAAGTTTATATATAGTTCTCGGATAGAGAAAACCTTTGTTTTAGTGTCTCACCGGGTGATGCTATCTGATCTTCAATACAATTCTTGCGTGACTACTGGTATCTTGAAAAGTACCAAAAATTGATTTAGCTCAGTCATTCACATTAACAAGGATTATTGACATGACATTTTTTGACATTAACATTTTTAACTTTGACTTTATTGAATATAAACACACAAATAAAACACAACTCCAGGGACTGGTCAATGATCCCTAGGGCATCATTAATAGACTTACATTAGTAACGCTAAAAGCTTCTATCGTTAATCATGCTAGAAAGTGAATTAAAGTTTTGAATTAGACTGGTTTTAGAACGACCCAATAAAATAACATCATCAGCATCTGTAGTAATAGGCACATCTTGGCACCTAGCGACAAATGCCATAAATACGAACGAAGACAATACACGTTAAAAATATAAGGAAATAAAATATAAATATAGTTTACTAGAAAAGAAATTTCTTAATTAGACAAGCATTAGAACGACTCATTAAAGTAATATCATCAGCATATGCAATAGACGGCACATCCCGTCTCCAAAAGATAATGGTCGTAGATAATAAACAAAGGCACTCAACCAAACATATATTAAGGGTAAGGGGATATATTAAGGATAAGGGGATTATATCAAGGGGATAAAATTCCACCTTATTTCACTTTACGACCTACAGAAGTTGCATTAGGAAAAGAATCAAAAATAGGTAAAAATTTGTATCCTAAGCCCCAAATAGCAAGATCTAAGAACTAATCACAGCGTATTCCACAACTAATAAGAGCTGAAAGAGCAGGAGCATACGAAATATTGTCAGAAGATCCCAATGAAATGGGGAGCCAGTAGATCTTGACTCATTTATCAACAGACAAAGTTGCATGCAAATGATTGTTATTCATTTCTTTTTTAAGCCTTCTTGACTAATACTAACATCCAAAAAAAATAAAAAAGATGCTTTCTACACGATTCAAAATTCTTGCCAATTATCCATCCTTTTGTTGTTGATTCATAGGAATCGCAAGATTAGATTTTAAAATAGATCCTTAGATTTTAAAATAGTCCTAAAATAGAATAAATAAAAGAGTCTAAAAAAGTCTAAAATAGAATCTAAAAAAGTCTAAAATAGAATCTAATAAATAAAAGAGTCTAAAAGAGAATAAAATAGTCCTAAAATAGAACACTAATAAAAGACGAAGACTTGAGAGTAAGGTTTAAAAAGGTCAAAAGCAGAAGAAGAGAAGGAATTTTACGTGACCTGGAGAAAACCTCTTAGGTTTTTAGAAGGTTTTGGGTTTAAATTAGGACATACACTCAATAATGAATCAAACGAAATGGGAAAATCATGAAAATTAATAACAATCAGTAAAAGTTGATCAACACGCGAAAGCTGTTCTGAACCATCTCAAGAAAGGCTGCAGATTGTTTCCCACTTATCAAGTGTAGGTCGATTCTTTCTAGAAGGATCCTCGAAGTACCAAGGACATACAAATACCCCCCCCCCCCTCGGACCTAAAACCCGTGGTTTTATAAGATTGTTCTTTTGGTTGTTTCAAAATTAAGAAGAGAGTACATGTTTTGATCAGTGTTGCCAAGTTGAACCGTGAAAGTAAATAAGTAAAACTCGTTAGTTAAATTTGACAAAGCATTTCATCTGCAGAAATTCAGACATAAGCTATCCATTGATTCCCAAAGAGAGTTACACCATCAAAAGAAAGCTACACCTTCTTAGGGCTTTTGGCCTTATGTTTTTTGCTTATAGGCGCCCGCTATTACCAAAGACTATATAGATGCATATGAAGGTCTTTGTCATTAAATCTTGGATTCACTTTGCCAAGGGCGCTAATAATTGACCAAAATTATGTTTTTTGCTTATAGGCGCCCGCTATTACCACAGACTATATAGATGCTTATGAAGGTCTTTGTCATTAAATCTTGGATTCACTTTGCCAAGTGCGCTAATAATTGACCAAAATTATGTGTGTTTTTGTTGCTTATAGGCGCCCGCTATTACCAAAGACTATATAGATGCATATGAAGGTCTTTGTCATTAAGTCTTGGATTCACTTTGCCAAGTGCGCTAATAATTGACGAAAATTATGTTTTTTGCTTATAAGCGCCCGCTATTACTAAAGACTATATAGATGCATATGAAGGTCTTTGTCATTAAATCTTGGATTCACTTTGCCAAGGGCGCTAATAATTGACCCAAATTATGTTTATGCTTATAGGCGCCCGCTATTACCAAAGACTATATAGATGCATATGAAGGTCTTTGTCATTAAATCTTGGATTCACTTTGCCAAGGGCGCTAATAATTGACCAAAATTATGTTTTTTGCTTATAGGCGCCCGCTATTACAAAAGACTATATAGCTGCATATGAAGGTCTTTGTCATTAAATCTTGGATTCACTTTGCCAAGGGCGCTAATAATTGACCAAAATTATGTTTGTTGCTTATAGGCGCCCGCTATTACAAAAGACTATATAGCTGCATATGAAGGTCTTTGTCATTAAATCTTGGATTCACTTTGCCAAGGGCGCTAATAATTGACCAAAATTATGTGTGTTTTTTGCTTATAGGCGCCCACTACTACCAACGACTATATAGATGCATATGAAGGTCTTTGTCATTAAATCTTGGATTCACTTTGCCAAGGGCGCTAATAATTGACCAAAATTATGTTTTTTTATTAGAGGCGCCCGCTATTACCAAAGACTATATAGCTGCATATGAAGGTCTTTGTCATTAAATCTTTGATTCAGTTTGCCAAGGGCGCTAATAATTGACCAAAATTATGTTTGTTGATTATAGGCGCCCGCTATTACCAAAGACTATATAGCTGCATATGAAGGTCTTTGTCATTAAATCTTGGATTCACTTTGCCAAGGGCGCTAATAATTGACCAAAATTATGTTTTTTGCTTATAGAAGCCCGCTATTACCAAAGACTATATCAGGGATCGGCCGCAGTCACTTTTTGTCACTTTTTTGGGGACCTGTCACTTTTTGTCACTATTTCTGTCATTTTGTCACTAAAGTCGCTTTTTTCGACGTTTCGGACCTAATTTTTTTGCTGAAACAGTATTTTATAGTTGACTGTCGACTGTGGCATAATTCATAAAAAAAGGTAAGTCTTTTTTTGATAGTTTGGACTATATTTGAAGACGCACAATGTCTATGACTGTGATGAACATTGGTAATGTGTGTGTGCGTTAAAATCTAGGCTTTTGCCGATAAGATGAGAGATTGAATTAGTTCTATTATACCATACCCTATGGTTCCTTTCAGGCCGTTGGTTTACATAGGATTCCTTGTTGCATGACTACTTAGCAAAGGGACAGTTAGGCCAATATTCCTTCGGTATATTTTCAGGGTTAGCCAGTTTCTTTGATTTTAGATCATTTCCTGCAAAAGGCATGCATGCCCAAAGGTCTGAGGACGTCAAAATGTAAGATTAAATTCGTATTTTAATTGATTTTGTGAGTTTGTATTTGTATTAGCTTTATGTGTTTTCAAATTCCGTCCTAAAACCCATTCTTATTTCAGGTCGCTGTAAATAATGGGCAAGACAAAATTTTTGGAGAGCTGACTCAGTAGGTAAGACGGCGCTGGGTAGAAAGTGAAAGAGTGATGCACAAAAGGGAGTGACAATGACAGCTCGTTCTATTGTAAAGTTTGTAAAAAGACACTCAGCTGCCAGAAAAGGTTCCAGGCCCTTCTTCAACATGCAGCCGCACAAGATGACAAAAATAATGCTTCTGTCATGTTAAACCAGCTTCAGTTGAGACTCGCTACATCAGTTTCAACCGGAAACCACCCAAACTCACTGAGAGGCGATAGCGTACCACAAAAGAATCTGGAAATGCTCTGCAAGCGAGATGGAGCGTCAAGGGCGGAGATAGTTTGGGTTTTAAAGACTATTGCTAGTTCTTTTGCTGCAGCTTCGTCTGATCATATTGCCGAGGTGTTCCGAACAATGTTCCCTGATGCTGTACCAGAAGGCTTCTCGTTAATTTCTAAAAAAATGACATACTTGTTGACGGAGGCTATTTATCCGTACTTTCGAGAAATTCTAGTCTAAGACATCCCGAAATCTGACTTTGTGCTGGAATATGATGAAACAACGAACAATGGTGGGGTAAAGAAGCTCCAAATAAGAGTTCGATACTGGTCAAAAGAGCGGAAACAAGTGGTTACTCGGCATCTTTAGACATATTATATGGGACATGCAACCAGTGAAGATCTGAGTAAGAAAATCCTGCAGAGTATCGAAGATAAGGACTTTCACTTGAGAGATTGCTGATGCTTGCAAGTGATGGTCCAGCTGTCAATAAGAAATTGTGGTCAATCGTAGACTCAGAAAAGAGAAAAGGGTATTCAAAAGGCCTATTGAATATCGGAACCTGCAACATTCATGCAGTGCATAATGCATTCCTGAAAGGGCTACAAGAACTCGGGGGGGGGGGGGGAAGTGCTCTGATATGATCATCGCTGTTTACCATTTTTTCAGCGGATGGCCAGCTCTTTCTGAGGATTTCAGCCAGTGCCAACGAAAAGTTAAAGGGCCTCAGCATAAGTTTGTGAAGCACGTCCCCACGAGATGCCTCACCATAAGCGAAGCAGCTAGCTGCTTGATTGGACAATGGCCTTCATACACAAAATATTTCCTAGAATTCGTGCCAAAGAAAAATAGTCTGAAGTACCTGATGTAAAATGCAAAATATTTGAGAATTGTAAGTTGGCTAAAAAAGTAAACAATGAAAGCCGAAATTGAGTTCATTATAAGCTCTGCAGAAATTTTCACCGCTTTTACTGGTGTATTTCAACGACAGGAGCCGTTAATACATGTGGTACACTTTGAGCTGAGACGGTTATGCACAGTTCTTTTGGGGCAGATTGTGCTGGCTGATGATGTCAATCTCTGGATCCTTGGTGGTTTTGAAGGCTTAGATAGTACTGCAGATGTTTACCTACAGCAACCCTTGTGTAATGAAAGGGTCCTGGCTGCCCTGGATTCTTCGAAAGTTATTCTTAAAGACAGGACATTTTTTTCCTGAGAATCAAGAAGCATATCAAAGCTGCTGTACAGTACTTGCTGACAAAGCAAGTGAACAACGAGTTTTTCCGAAGTCTTGCCTGTCTAAGCCCTCCCAGTCCAGATTGCCAAAGAGCGAATTGCAGTGATATCCTCTACATCGCGAGAGAACTTCCATTCGAGACGAATATCGAGCAAGTCCAGGGAGAATGGTTGTTATTACAGTCAGATCCCGTGCCGCCACCCACGAAAAGTACTCGAATCGACAGCTATTGGCAAAAGATCCTGGAAATGAAGACACCATCTGGTGAAACCAAATATCAGTCCTTAGGTTGGATCGTCCGGGCAGCTATGTCGCTCTGTCATGGAAGTGCAGATATAGAAAGAGGATTTTCTCGGTCAGCTCTACTGATGACTTGCCTTCAAGCGCGTACAGAAGAGTGGGCACTGAATGCTAAGGCTTTTGTTGCGGATGCGCTCCGTGACTATGAGAACAGACCAGAGCGTGTGCTGATCACAAATCACAGACTATATCAGACTATATCAGTGCGCTCCGCAACTATGAGAACAGACCAGAGAGTGTGCTGATCACAAAGAAGCTGCTTTGTCTGGCTAGATCAGCTAGAGCCAGCTATGAACTGTACCTTTTTGAGTGAAGACAGGAAGAATCAGAGAGAGAGAAGCTTGAAGCTGAGAAGAAAGATGCTGAACAAGAAATCCAGGAGATGGCATGGACGAAGAAAAAAATAGCGGACCTAGAGTAAGACATGGTACGAAAAAAAAGAGATGGTTAAGCACAAGAAGGAAAGAGGTGATACTCTTATGAGAGAGGCAGGGCAACAGTTTAAGAAAGCTGTGGAAGAAAGGACTTCTTGAAAATTGGTCTTGCTCAAAGTATGATGGAAGTAGCACTAAAAGCTGGCTCCGAAGAAAGGGAAAGGATAGATAATGCTGAATCGGTTGAATTACTTGTTCTGAAGAGGAAATCTGAACTAATTGATTGTCTTTCAAAAAAGTCAAAGAAGTGATGACATAATATCCAGTGATTGGTTATACCTAGTTGTGGCAGATGCTTGTTTTTTTATCGTTTTGTATAATTAAATAAAATCAATTGAAGAAAAAAAATAAGGATTTCAGCCTTTCTGATTATAACTTTTTGAGCTCTGATAGGCTAGTGATGATCTTACAGTAGTAATTGTGATCCTTGTAATCCATGTGCCTGTGATCTGACGGTTTCTGAGTAGTCACTATTTGTCACTTTTTTGGTGTCCGCTAGTAACTAAAGTCACTTTTTTTGCACACCTCGTCGCGGCTGACCCCTGCTCTATAGATGCATATGAAGGTCTTTGTCATTAAATCTTGGATTCAGTTTGCCAAGGGCGCTAATAATTGACCAAAATTATGTTTTTTGCTTATAGGCGCCCGCTATTACCAAAGACTATATAGCTGCTTATGAAGGTCTTTGTCATTAAATCTTGGATTCACTTTGCCAAGGGCGCTAATAATTGACCAAAATTATGTTTTTTGCTTATAGGCGCCCGCTATTACCAAAGACTATATAGATGCATATGAAGGTCTTTGTCATTAAATCTTGGATTCACTTTGCCAAGGGCGCTAATAATTGACCAAAATTATGTTTTTTGCTTATAGGCGCCCGCTATTACCAAAGACTATATAGCTGCATATGAAGGTCTTTGTCATTAAATCTTGGATTCACTTTGCCAAGGGCGCTAATAATTGACCAAAGTTATGTTTTTTAATTATAGGCGCCCGCTATTACCAAAGACTATATAGATGCATATGAAGGTCTTTGTCATTAAATCTTGGATTCACTTTGCCAAGGGCGCTAATAATTGACCAAAATTGTGTTTTTGCTTATAGGCGCCCGCTATTACCAAAGACTATATAGCTGCATATGAAGGTTTTTGTCTTTAAATCTTGGATTCACTTTGTGAAGGGCGCTAATAATTGACCAAAATTATGTTTTTTGCTTATAGGCGCCCGCTATTACCAAAGACTATATAGCTGCATAGGTCTTTGTCATTAAATCTTGGATTCACTTTGCCAAGGGTGCTAATAATTGACCAAATTGACAAGTTCATTTTAAATGAAGAGTAAAAAAGGAAGAAAGAAACGGAACGAGGGTGCCAGAAAAATCTTGGGACCCGGGTCCCCTCAGACTCCTACTAAATATGTCCCTGTCAGTGGTCATATAACAACTAATCAATACAGAATCAAAAAATTAACACACTAGAATAGACTGATCAGCCCTGGTTAAATTTGCACTAAATCTTTAGTAACAAATGTAGCGATGCCACCCGCTGGTAAGCCTCCAGTACGCCTTGCAGGAAATGTGAATATGTCATGGATAACTAATGAATGGTGAAGCAAATGATGCTTTAATAAATATAGTATTTGAATAGTTCTAGAGACAAGTTCAATCAGCAGTGCAAGTTTGTCAGCAACTCCATTCGAATTCAAAGACCAGTGGCGTCAATTCACGAAAATATAAGGGAGGGGGGCAAAATGTATGTTTGAAAAGCTAGTGTCGGGGGGAGGCAAATTATTTGTTTTCAACTTTGATAATATTAGTAGTCATTATTCATTAAGGGAAGAACTAAAAGAATTTAAAATATAAATAAATACTATAGGATGTTCTGTAGCATATATTCTATTGGAACACAAGCAGAATATTCCAGATTCCCTTCTTTTCTTCATTCTTTTCATGTGTCTTACTTTCCCTTTGGCTACTTTCTTTTACATGAGGGGGCAATATGCTGTTGGGAAATTGTCAATGGAGAGGGGGGAATCAGTCTAGAACCCACAATTTGTTGAGAAAATATTACTATGCTACGTGTAATTCAATAACGTGACCGCTATTCTTCAAAAAGTAACTAAATTTGTTTTTTTTTTTACGACATTTATGTAATTAAAATCGTTTACCAGTTGGAATTTTTCAAATATTTCCTAGCTAAGTTTCAGAAACATTTATTGTTCTTCTTGAAAAAGATTGCCGAATCGAGAATCTGTAGAATGGTCTGTTCGTTACAAGTCAAGAAAAAAAATCAGTTTTTTCAAAGCAGGTCGCATTACTGAGGCTAATAGTCTAAGGAAGTTCCTAAAGAAAAAATTAAGAAAAGCAGCTTCTAATTATTTTAATGATAAAGTCAAAGATCTATATTCTAACAAGCCCAAGCAATGGTACAGAAAAATTAAAGAAATATGCAGAAAAAGTCCTTCCGAAGTTGATTTTCATTTCCCTGAACCCCCTAATAAGACTGCCAACGATTTGAACTTGTACCTTGATTCCATCGTGCAAAGTCTCCCACCTTTCACTGGCTCAAGTACGACTATTCCTCCCAATACTTCCTTCCCCTTTATTTCTCCATCTGATGTTATAAATAAAATTCTTAAGCTTATAAAATCAAGTATTTGTCCCTTGGACATCCCAGTTGACTTAATTAAAGCCTTTTCGGACAAAATTGCTGAGCCTTTATCAAATATTTTCAACCACATCACACAATTTGGCAAATTCTCATTGTGCTAGAAGCAGGATTTTATAGCAACTTTTCCTAGAAATTGTAACAGTTTGACTTTCGCCAACATACGTCCCATTGCACTGACTTCTGTTTTTTTCCAAACTTTACGAAGCCTTCCTTTGTGACTAGGTTATGGATAAAGTTCGTCCAGGTCTTAACACCCGGCAATTTGGTAACTTAAAGAAAATTTCCACCACCCATTACCTTGTGCACTTAATGCACACCATCGTAAGTAACCTTGATAAACCAAGTGTCTGGCTGAACCTTGTCTTAGTTGATTTCCAAAAAGCTTTTGACCTGACACCACCCTAATTCGTTCACTACTGGTTAACTTTAAACTTGATCCTCTGTTAGTAAATATTGTTATATCGTTTCTTTCAAATAGATCCCAAGTTGTTAAATACAAAAATATTTTCTCTAACCCCCTCCCTATATATTGTGGAATTCCTCAAGGAACCTTATTGGGACCACTTTTATTTCTAGTCATGATTAACGATATTGGTAAGGTTCCCCCAAAGGTGGAAATACGTGGATGACTTGTCGATCCTTGAAGTATGTCGTAGGAATATTAAAAGTGACCCCCTTGAAATTCTATCCCACATTTCGGATGAAGCTAAGAACCTAAATATGAAAGTAAATTCCACTAAGTCAAATATAATGACGATAAATTTCTTGAAATCTACTCCCGCCTTCCTTGACCCTATCCCCCCAGATATTTCTGTGTCTTCCTTTAAATTACTTGGGGTTACAATTTCCTCTAATTTAAAGTGGGATATCCATGTGAAAGATATTGTCCGTAGAGCTAATGCGTCCATGTCTCTCCTTAAGCTCTTGAATAAATTTAACATCCCCCCATCCCATTCTTAAAGGATTTATACCTCCTTTGTCCGCCCGCATCTTGAATATGCTTGTCCAGTTTGGCATCCTGGCATCTCCCGTTATGAATCAGATAAAATTGAATCTATTCAAAAAAGAGCCCTAAGAATAATTTTTAAAGAAACTTTGGTACCCTATTCACTCCTTCTAAAAAAGGCCAAGCTGGTAACTCTTGAGCACAGGAGAGGAAGGTTGTGCCTCCGTTTTGCAAAAAATGCAATAATAAACCCTCGCACGGAAAACATTTTCCCCAAAAGACACTCCCCATCCAGACACCGCCTCCCACGTACTGTTTCTGAAACCCATCCCTATCTTGTCCCCCACCCTTTTTTTAACCTCCATAAATCAAAAAACCTTTTTCCCCTTAATTAATTAAAAAAAAAACAAATTGTTTTTTTTTTTTTTTTTTTCTTTTTTTTTTTTTTTTTGTGTAATGCTGATACCCATGCTGGTGTCAGTTTGGCTCTTCTGATCCCTCTCCTTTTTGCATATTCTCTTTTAAACTTTTTTAACACTATTTTTATTTCAATTTTTTGTTCGGTTTTACTTTAATTTGTGCCTTTTTAACTTTCTTACATTTGACACTTTTTGTTTTTTAGACTAGTGAATGGCTTTGCCTTTCTGATATTGTTGTTTTTGGCATTGTTTAGCCAGTTTTTTAGTTGTTGGGCTATTTCTATGTCTTTTTTTATTATATGACCCCGAAATGCGAATTCGGCCCTTCGGGGCTTGTGATAGTCATTTTTTGAAATAAATATCTTATCTTAAGTGCGGGATGTTATCTGTTTTGCCACTGTAAATTCTTATTATACTGGTATAAAGCGAGCGACTTCGATGTAACAATTATTATTTTGTGCAAAAAATTATACATTCGATTGGAAGTGCTGATCCCCATATAGGCTGGTGACATCTCTCTAGTGAGCACTAGTTCATACCATATATTTTCCACCTTTATTTATAGTTTTCTTAAATTTCTTTTTTCAAAAAGGGTTTTCTATAGTTTTTTTCTTCTTTTTTCAAAAAGGAATATTTTCTTTTTAGGTTTGTTTGCACCTCCTTCAGAACCACGTCGAAAGGGGAGCAATATGAAGTTCCTACTGGCTCTTCAAAAGCCAGGGCACTCAAAACGCCCGCACAAAGATTTAAGTGAAGACAAGCAATCATTTAGTGTGAAAGTGTCTAAAGAACCAGTAAAATCAAAACGCTCACACACAAACTCAAGTGCCCACACAAATTTAACAAAAATAAAAACTTCTAAGAATGACGAGAAGGGCCGCATTTTAAAGAAAAGAAAACGTTTGTTTTCGAAAAGTTTCAGTGAATCGGATAATTCTGAAGAAGAAAAGTTTGACAAATCTAGCAAACGGCGTAAAATAGAAAAGATAAGTGAACTTAAAAAGAAAAGTAAGACAAGCGAAAAGGCAAAATTAGATAAATCAGGCTCAAGAAAAGAATTGGATAGTGTTAGGGAAGCAACAAATCTACTAGACTCGAATAATGGAGTTGAAGAGAACTCTTTGCAAACAACTGAAAATTATCCTCAGAGCAATGAAAGGTCCAATTTCAGAAATGATGAAAGTGAGAGTAATGAAGATAAAACAGTTGAGCCAACTGCTGCACCTGCTGGCACAAGTCGTCTAAATGAATATTCACCTGGTAAGTCTTATGGAAGATTAATAATGATAGATTGGACTAGTCTTCTTTGCTAAGTTTTGTTAATTCAAAAGGTGTTCATTCATAATGGGTAAATTTAAGAGGAGAGTGAAAAGACTGAAAAGCAGCTTTTGATCTAGATTTAACAGGAGAATGAAAAGACTGAAAAGTAGCTTTTACGTTTTCACTAATAATAATGTCCGGTTGTTAGGATGTTTTATTTTTTTTTGGGGGGGGGGAGGACAAGGCAGAGCAAAGATAATTTTGATGTCAAAAGATTTATTTTCTGGGCATTTGTAAATATGATGCCCAAATATTTATAGGAGATTCTGTATGTTAAATATTGTTTGATGTGTAAGAACACGAGTACTATTACTGTAGTTTACACTACGTGCCAAATGAGAATTATCTATAGAGATTACAACCGCAGGCTACTCGAATAGCCTAAAAACGTCCAGGAGAAAATTCGCCCTTAGAATCGCCATTAGAATGACCTGATATTTACTTAGTAGACACCTCAGGCCCCCACATTTGGAGCTGGTTTCGAGAGGGGGTATGTTACGAGTATAACTGAACGGGTACTTTATGCCTGCTCTCGAAACCGCCCTAATCTACAGAGCCTTACTTCTGGCTATCCTCTCTAGTAAAGATATATTCGACTCAACTTAAGACATCATTTCTCCCAAAGCTTTTAATCTACTAAAAATCTCACTACTCTGGTTTGTAGTAAAATAAATCGAATAGGTATAGTAGAATCAGGAAAACTTACCATCATCTTCAATTAAAAAAGTACAAAATTCTCAAATGAAAAAGGAAAGGGATAAGCTTGCAGGGAATTAATAAATTATCAAAAGAAAAAAGGCATTTATCTGATAAATAATTCGGGCCTCTGACCTACCCACTAAGATAAAGGGCTAATACCACGCTCCGTTGGTCTGAGCTTTATGAGATAATAACACCAAAACAAAAATAAAATACACAATACACAGCTCTAAAATCTCAAGCTTTATACACCTTCTTATCTCCCATCCATGGCCAATGTCGAAAGTATGGGGAAAAAAATAGCTGGCTTGGTCTGCACTGCCATTCAGGGTGTTTCCAGTGTAGTATAATGGGAATAATGGGCTGTGTAGCTACTGCAAAAAAGGTTTGGGATTTTAAGAAAAGAATCCGTGAGATAAGCAGAAAATAATTGTACCAATACAGTGACACAAATGTCAGACATGGCCTGCCATCTGAGGGGAAATGCACATACCCAGTTACCCACAATCAAAAAAGGGCAAATTCTTATGTGCTCTGGAGAATTCACTTATAAGGGACTTGTAATGTGATTAAATTAGAAAACTTTCTCGTCATCTCGACTAGCCTCTTAACCTCCTACAGCGGAAACGAATCAACATCTGAATAAAATTAAAACTTGCCCCTTGGCATAGTTTAAAATAACTCGTGGTAAAATATACAAGGGGTTCTGGGAATGACCTGGGAAAGATATGGGTGCAAACTCAAGGAAACATGAAATAACTCTTTCCAGGGTCCCAGCCCATGGGATAGTCAAATACGAGCAAATTTCAATAAAAACCAAGAGTAAAAATTGTGCATAGGGCTGTAGGGTAAATGCTTGGGGGAATAGGTGCTAACGGTTAATGGGGAAGAGTATGCCCAAGGGACCATAGTTTGGAAAGTCTATGCCTTGGTAAGGTTTTCACAACTAGCAAATTAATTATTGGCTGAGAGAAGAACCCCCCCCCCCCCCACGCACACACACAATCAAATGGAATCAAGTACCTCGCAAAGTTAATAATTGACGATCCAATGGTGTGTAAGTTGCCCATGATGAGAGATCATTCTCAAGAAGTCCCCAGCGAGCAGTACAAGCCATAACAAGAGCTTCCATGCAAACCTTGTGATCTCTCATTTGCCATCTCACCTGCCTCTCTATGGGCCTCTGTTGTCCTCTCGTCTGCCGTCATACGTGTCTCTCTTGTCCTTTCCTCGGCCTTCCCTTTCTTCCGCATCCTTTTCGCTCTCAAGCCTTTCTTTTTTGGGGTATATAATCCATTAATTGCATAAAATCCTGGCTGTTAGATTTTCGCGATCCCCGACTTGAGCTTGAGCTTATGCTACTGAGACTGTTTGGGCGCCCTGGATTCATACAGGGCCAGAAAAAGGGCGATTGGACCCAATCAGGCCCCGCGTTTGAAGGGCATCGCACGGCCATCCAAATGAACAATAGATTTTTGAAATTGGGAAGTGTTCTTAACGATTCCAGTAAGCATTGCTTCTGGAGAGAGATCATTTTCCAGGCTAAAACCAATAAATAAAACTATCTGATATTAACAATAATCAGGACAGGCTAAATAGTTAAGCAATTGTGCTGATTAAAAGTGGGGACATGAGGAAAATAGATTTTAAAACCGTTTTAGAAGCATTTGGAGAACAAAAAATTAGAAATATGGACATTCACGTTCCCATATTCGGAGATGTAAATTTCAATAGGTATTTTCATAATATCCAGGGGACACAAACGTAAATTAAGGTAAGCATAAAATGAGCAAAAAAAAGGAAAGAAGACAAAACCGTAAGTTCAAAATGAACAAACTGAACAACCTGAGAAATGTAAATGTACGACGGGTGATAATGAACAACCTAGACCATCAAAAGTGACAAGACCAATCCTAGCAGCTAAGGCAAAAGGTACTGAAAAATTTCCGAAGCAATGATAAACGAAAATAAAGACCAAAGAGATATGTAGTTAGAATATTAGTGAAACCCACAATTAGAACAAGTCAAAAGCGACATTGAAGAACATAGAAATATGCAATTAAAAGATAATCACAGAATCACAACGACACAAAAACGAAAGTGAAGTACAAACAAAATATGCGGTTACATGACATATAACAATGAGGATCAGAACGAATCAAAATGAAAATGAATAGCAGAGGAACGTGTGGCTAGAATATATACGATCACAATAACAAAAAAAATTTGCAGTCAGAAGATAATCCGCAGAAAGAATTACAAGCAACAGTAGAAATAAGAACGTGTGAACAATGAAAGGGAAGTACAAAAATTGTAGGATTAGCAGACACGCTAAAGTGAGTATCAGAAAGTGTCAAAATTACAGTGAAGAACAAAGAACTATGCTGTTAAAGGACAGCGAGGATCAGAACGAGTCAAAAATGAAAGTGCATAAGAACAAAATATTATGTTAGAAGAACAGCTCCATCACAATCTTCGACGCTAACGAACTGTGGCGTAAAACACATTAAAAACTATTCACTGTGCAACTCTCCATTATTCCGCAGTAAAAGTAGCCAACAACGATGAGCTGCTTGGGGACTGCTGCCAGTTTGGTCGAATTGCATTACTGCATCAACAATTTCCAAATGAATTTGTTCGGCCTGTTATAGGACATCACTTGCTCTCTAAAGAGTTCCACAAACAAATACGAAACTGGAACTCATGTTTTGCTTTAACTTCATTCAACATGAGCGATGATCGAACCAAAAATAGTCGTAATGTTTTACGCTTCAAAACAGCTGGACAAATTTATCACAAAATCAATTTAGCGGCACACCCATCAAAGCACACACCATATATTCATATGGTCAAATGTACTTTTTAGGTCCAAATGGAGATGTTAAAGAACACCTTTCACATCTTTTAAATTATTGTTTAAGTCGTAACCCAACAGATCTCTTGGAAGAAATATTGTGACACACAAACAGCTATGCTAAAGGTTATATATATATATATATATATATATATATATATATATATATATATATATATATATATATATATATATATATATATATATATATATATATATATATATATATATATATATATATATATATATATATATATATATATATATATATATATATATATATACATATATACTATATATATATATATATATATATATATATATATATATATATATATATATATATATATATATATATATATGTTGGATTTGAATTTTACTTAAAATTTAATATAAAGAGGGGGCACCGCAAAAAATTCCAATTGAGCCCCGCACTTAGTTGATCTGACCCTGGATTCATATGTTCATTAATAGCTTTTAACCTTAATCAGTTAATGCACAGTAGCGAACACAATAATTGCCACAAAATAAAGCAAGTTATTTTTTGCTTCTAGCTGTATGCCTTCTCCAAGCACCATCCTTCTCACGTGCCTTCCTGTAATTGTGAAAATTTTTACTAATACAAAATAATGCCAAAGCATGATCAAGATAAATAAAAAAAATCAATGCAACAAAAAATCATGTCCCTACAAAACTGAAAATAGACGTTACCCTGGCTTCATAGATGGATTGAGAAAAGAAGCTCTATAAACTAAGCAAAGAATTAAAAATCTACCTCGCAAAAAGCTCAGCTCAAACTAACAACACAGATAAGATAAAGATCATGTAGAGACATAGCTGGTACATAGGCAGGGATGTCGTTTGGGGGGGGGGCAGTTTCCCCCTCCAATAATGTGAAGAAAAAAACTATTATATATGCTATGCCCCTTGACTATCCAGATATGGACCCTCTTGCCCCCCTCCCAATAAAAGTTCTGGAGATTCGACCCTGCACATTGGGCGTTGGACCGACATTTCATCTGCTGGATCTTTCTTACATTGAAAATTAGCAAGCCTGTCGCCCAATCATGCTCTAGTGGGCATTGATCCCTCGGCGCCTTATTACCAAGCTGAGCATCAATCCAGTGTAGTACGACAGGGTTAACTAACAATATGCTGAATATTACATGCCAAAGTTGAAAATTTACTTACTTAAGTAATGCTTGTAAGAAACACAAAGAAGGCAAATATTATCAATCAATAGTGAGCGTTCTCTTATTTATTCAATTGAACTGTTTCATAATAAAGTGTCTAACTAAGCTAAGTAATCTAACTAAGTAGCCTACTGCTGCTTACAGTTTTGATTATCCAGTCTCAATGAGTTTAAATAATGGCTTTACGTGAAACAAAAATGGTTTTTTTTTTTACGAAATGTTGAATTACATTGTAGAATCATGCCAGTAATCAGAAAAATTTACTCGATTTTCGACTCGATTCCAATTCTTTGAAAAACCACAATTTTTTATTCCGATTCATCATACCATCAATTTTCTATACATTTCTTCATAAATACCATGTGGAGATTGAACTATTGCTTATTCAATTGTTTTTCAACTATAACGTTAAAAGTGATATTATTTATAACTATTACTTCTTTTCTAGGGCACCAAAACCCCACCATGGAAAATAATATCTTGGAAGAACAATCAATAAAGACTGAACCGGTTGATTCACAAACTCTTACTCCTGACATCGACGCCATTACTCGTAAATCGCCAATTGGAACGCCAAATCGTCGGGGTACTCAAACAGTTCAAATGGATGACCCTGCACTACTTGTACCATTTGATCATGGATTTAGGCGAGAATTAGTATACCGAGCATCAGGTGATTCTGCAGATGTTTATTACTTCCCGCCAGTGGGTAAGAAGCTCCGGTCAATGAGAGACGTAGAGATATATTTAAAGTTGAATAACATTCCTTTAGCAACATCCAATTTTACTTTTTTCAAAGGTCTAATCTCGAGTAATCCCAAGTTTGATGTAGCTCGGACTGCTGCAGCACCCGGGTATAGGCCTGACAGCCGGAGTTCTAATGCCAGTTCAATGGCTTCTTCTTCTTTGTTTGAGGAAACTGGTGCTGTTACTCCCAGTAGAACACCCAGAACTAAGTCAAAAGTTAGAGTTTATGGATCTAGAAAGAAAAAAAGACAAGCTGCATCTGCTAAAAAATTACTTCCCTTAAAAATTAGTTTAAAGAAACCACTGGTTTCAAGTTTAGACATATCTAAAGAACAAGAGCTATTGTCTCCTTCCCCTGTTTCACAAGAAGTTGAAGAGGAGAAAGAAAGCCATAAAGAAAAACGAATTCCCACCTTAACAATCCGTAAACCTGTTGGTGAAACCATTTGGCATCAATCAGAAAACTTTGAAACCATGAAAGAACATTCTCTTGCTGAGGGCACTGAAGTTAAGTCAGAAATTGTAGATGACTCTGTTCAAGATCAACAAACTGATGTAGTTGAAGAAACTTCAAATTATGACCGGATAGTTTCTAGTGACTTGGGTGTTAACAGATCAATAGCTAGTAATAGAGATAAATCTTTGACTGTTGATGAACAAATTACTGATACAGCAGTTGTGCCTTCTTCCGATGGTAATCAGTCTGTATCTATTTCTGTTCGAAAATCAAGTGATCTTTTCCCATCCTCACCAAAAGAAAGGAGGAAGGTGAAGTTGCCAAGTCGTTTTTTAGATTCGTCTCCTGAACCTAGCAGTCCCACTAAAGTAGCAGATAAGCAACCTGTGGTTCAGCAAGCCCGGAAATTAGTAACTCCTGTTGTGCCTTGCACAGTTCTTTGCCAAAAGGCCCGAGGAGAATACCCTCAATTGCCGTGCTCTGTGTGTCTTTGCTTCTATCATAAACAATGTCTTGGGTATAGTAGTAACTCTGTCATAGATCCGTTTACGTTAGTTTGTCCATCTTGTCAAAATCTCAACTCTTCTCAAACAAGGTCTATTAGTTCGCGAAAGTCACAAAGTGGTAAGATTTCATCATCTAGAAAGGCTAGTTACAATTCTGGGGGAAACAGACCTGAACTTGAAATGAAAAGTCAAAAAGAGCTGAAACGGGATATAGTAAATGAAACCATAAACATGGTTGTGAAATGTCCGGATGAAAGCCAAGGTATACCTCAAGCTTCTAGTTACGCCCAAGGTATGATAGCGGCCAGTCAGAAATCTGGTACTGAATTACCTCAATTGCAGCTATTTCCTGTATCTCAAAATGTCAAAGAATTAAAAGATGCTTGCGTACAAACTGAAGAGGAGCAGATTCTTCCTGCTGCTGTTCATCCTCCTCCTCCAGCCTTACCCGTTGCGCCTCCTGTTGTAGGAAGCCAAACAATAGAGCATATTCGAGATAAACAAAACCGTTTGCGTCGTTTTGTTGTGATCAGTAATACCCCTGTAAGTTTGGAAAGACCTTGCCCTTTTACGCCTCTTCCAGAGCCTTTTGAACTCGTGCCTGAATCAGCACGGATTCCCACAGTGACTGAGGAACCTTTAGCTAGCATCGCTCATGAGGAAAGTATTGAAGATGTAATACCTCCTAAAAAGGTTGAAACACCTGCTTGGAGAACTGACTTGATGAATTCTCTTAGCTACACTTATAAAAGCCTACTATACGTTTTTAGCTTTTTAACCATCGCTGAAAGGGGACAGACTGCTCTTGTATGCAAACTTTGGCATAAGGTGGCAAATGACCCAGTACTTTGCAGACACATTGACACTAGAAAACTGAAAATTAGAAGTCTGCATAACTTTTTCACTCGTGTTCGAAAACTTGAAATTGAGTCTTTAGACTTGAGAGGCATAGAAAGAAAGCAACGTGATTCACTTTATAAGTATTTAAACGTTCCTGATGCCAAAAAAATAGTTATGTGTCCGTGTGGAGGTGAGGTTATTGAAATGCTTCTTCGTACTTGTCATAATTTAGTTGAAATCGATGCCAGTGACGTCTTGACAACTTTTTTGAACTTAAGTGAGATAAAGAATCAACATCGACTGGAAAAACTTGTTATACATTTCTCAATGGATATAGAAGTTTCTGAACTATCAGGTTTTAAAAAGCTGCATAAGATGAAGTGTCTTTCCTTGCTTGGTATTGTCAATATTGTGGATATTTCATTTCTTGAATTTATGCCTCGATTAGAGAGCCTGAGTTTAGGAAATTTGACTTCTTTGATTCAGGAATCATTCCATGAGTCATTGTTACGGAACGTAAAGCATTTAAAATATTTAAAGCTAGTAGAAGGTCCTGACTGGGATATAAATTTGTCGATTTTGCGTAGTTTTGGTTCATTGGAACAGCTGACTGGGCTAGAAGTACTGCGTTTTAAAATAGAGCAGAGTATCAAAGATTTATTTCATTCAATGCCGAATTTAGAGAAGTTTCTTTTAATGCCAGTTTTGTCATTTGATTCTATGGACGCTATCCTGGGGGATTTGCTTGACCATCTTTCATCTCTTTTGAATTTAAAGCAGTTTTGTCTAGTTTTACCAGATGAATGCATTCTCTTCGACGGTACTGTTGTAGTACGACGAGAAACTATTGAAAGACTAGACGCTTTAAGAGCTCATATTAGCATATCTTCAGATGTTGAAATGCGTGAAGTTTCACTAATTAAAGATGAAAAATCGGGCATGACAGGCAGTATAGTAGAAGAGGGGAGTTTCCACAGGCCAAATACTATTATACAAGCGGATGTTAATATGGTAGACCCCGATGTAACTAGCAACGACAATTCTGATGTAATGCTTTATTCTGACAATACCATTTTACATGGTTCAAAGCTTAAAAAAAGCGATGAAATTACATCTGCCTTGTCACAAGAGCCTAGTCTCTCAGGATCTCTACCAGATGAAAACCATACAGAAGAGCATGCTGGTAGTGGTGTCCTGGATAGTGTTGCTAGTGCAAGTACATTATATGTGCCTCAGGGTATTGAAAGGGAGCTTGACAAAGAAGTTGCAGACTCTGTGTCCATTTCGGAAATGGCCAAAGTTGATGGGGAATTAACTACCGAAAACAAAAATGATAAAGAGGTTCAGTTTGAAAGCTTTGCTCCAGAAAAAAAACATTCTGAACCAACGAAAATTGAAGGAGAATTAGTTACTGAAGGAAAGGAAAATATGCAACTTACAACTAAAAGCGTTGCTAAGACACTTCAAGAATCTAATCAAGCAGTGGTTTCTGGATCTACTCCCCCTTTCCATTTGAATCCCACAACAGGCTTAGCACAAGCACCGAAAATTAATTTGGAAAAGAAAGATCATAATCTTGATGAACTTAAAAAATTGTCCAAGAATCTTGAAGCAGAACGCGTAGGAAATGTCGGCAATTTTGTGCCTATTGGCCAAACAGTTGGAGTTGAAGCCGGGTCAAATAATCAAGAAATCCATAATTTGAAACTTGAGACAGAAAGTGCTGTTGAGACACATCAAGAGCCAGAATCTACTCTCGCATCTAAGTTGAGAGTTCCTACAGACATGCTCCAAACTGTAGAAAATGATTCTAGTAAGGGAGAATCAGGGAATCCAAGGGTTCTCGATGTTGCAGAAAATGTTGAAAGCTTTAGTTGGTCTGATTCTCAAGATGATTTGAAAGTGAAAAAGGATGATGGAACCAACCATGACGTTATCGAAAATACACCAGTTGAAGAGTGCCAGAAACTTCTTCTAAGTAGTCAAAACGAAATAGAGGGTTATGATTATGATAATTCTCAGGATGTAGTTGTTAATGAGAAAGACGAAAGTAGTAAGGAATATACCAAAAAATCTCTCTTTGATATAGATGACATGGATTGTGCTCCAAGTACTAGCTTGAATTTAACAGAAAAAGAATTAGAGTTTGAGAAGTCAGATTTTAGAAACAATGTTGAGATGGATCTACAGCTGAGTGATGAAGAAGGCCAGTCAGAGAATGAACCTATTGAGAAAGTTAAATTTAAAATTGGCTCTTCTGAAAGTAGTTCTAGTGTCTCATATGACGCTAGTCAATCAGTCTCTGCTAGGGAAAGTGAGAGTTATTTTGCTGGTAGTATGTTTAATCCTCAATCTGTTGACAACAGTCTTGCGCAAGAAAGCAATTCTGCAGTTAAGTCTCAGCCAATTCTCTCCTCATTTCATGAGCCACAAGACGAGAATGCTCATCTTGGGCCTCCAACCCCATTAGAAACGCATAATGAAAATACTATATCATCTACACAGGAACAGAAAAGTGAATATTCTCTGGAACCATCTACTGAGGTTAGTACTTTTACTAGCAAAGATGCAATAGAAAAGAAATCTACGACCAAAACCGGTGATCGGTTATGTACCGTCACGCCCGAAGATCTTCTTGACTATTTCAAGTTAGCTTTGCCAAATGTTCAAATATGTGTTGTGAAAGTGAATGACGAAGCTTTGCGGACTTTCCGGCTTGATAATATAGACTGGAAAGAGTCTAGTTTTATTTCGTTATGTTAGTCGTCTATTATATGTTAGCTGTGATTCCATCAGAGAGTAACCTCAAAGTAGTTAAATTTAAGCATAAGTGCTGGATATTTGAATTTTTATTCCTATAAAATGGTTCTTTTAATTAACGTCGAAAGAAGTTCATATCTTTGTGACCTCAACGAAAAGTTTTATTTTGTCTTATTTGTTTAGTTGACCAAAATTAGCTTTTAATCCTTTTTTATTGTTTTTTCTTTATGATCTATATGAGAAAAAATTTGCAACTGAATCATGAACTTTATTTTGTTGCATACGACATAAACTTCCACATTTTCCAATTCGTTATGGGGTTGGCACATACATCTCTTGTTTTGGGCAAGAAGATATTATAGTTTTGAACCAAAGCAAGGTTTTTACGTTTTGCGATAATGTAAGTTAAGGAATGTTGAAAGTATTATTTTTTTTTGCAAATTTCATTCCTCATTCTTAAGCTTTAAGATATAATTTTGTAATTTTTGCATTATTCATTCTTTAATAAATTCTAAAATCATAATATGGTAATTTCCTTGCAGATTAGTAATGTTGATATATTTGTAAAAAAAAAGATGACGATCCTCCAGAGCTATTGCTGGGGATTAGGGTTGTTTCAGTTACTAGGTCTTTTTTTACAGGGGCAAGTAGCAAGCCTGTCTTTCAACCTTGCCGCAGTGGGGATCGATTCCTGGGCCCCATATTGCCGAGCAGAGCACAGGGTATATTTATTTATAAGTTTTGTAATTTGTAGCATTATTTTACAATTAAAGTATTTCCTTTATCCTGTCTTTATACTTGAAACAGTCTTAAAGCTGAACATTTTCCCCGGGCACCACCAATCCTAGGAACGGCTCTGGGTAACTGTCAAACACCGGCTTTATACTCCAGGAACGTTTACTCTAAGGGCTGAATGGCTATGATAAGAAAAAAAGCAATTCTAATTTATTTACCAAAAGTATGTATTTTCTGAGGTACTTTGCTGTTAAGAACTGGCTTCATACTCAACTGAGGTCTGTTCTAAAAGCAGATGGCTACGGGCAACAAAAAGTAATTTTGCGTTATTTGCCAAAAGTAAAAGTACCGATACTTAGCTACTTTGATGTTAAAAACTGATTTCGTCGTTGATGGAAGTTTATTCAAAAGACAGAGTGGCTACGGGAAGACAAAAAACAAGCCCATTATTTGAACTGATCAGTAGTACCGGCCTTTATTATTAAATTGTAATGAACGATATTATGTGACTTGCGACCTGCGAAAAACGGTATTAAGTGTTTACTTCTTTTTTTTCTGTCTTTGAGCTTTGGCTTTGAGTCTTTGGATTCAAATGTTTGTATGTTGCTATTAACGCAAATGTTAATGCTCACAGTCCAGCAGCGTCAGTTGACAAAAATGTGTTTTTGAAAATTTAGGGGTGACACGCTAATAGATATTGTGCAACTATGCGATAATCTTTAGGCGTTAGGATAGTTGGATAAGCTGTCCATTATAACAGCTCATTTGTATGTATTGCAATAAAACAGTTCGTAGTGGCGAACTGTAATTAAGGATTGACTCGGCCCAATAGTAACCAAAACTCTAAAAAACGGAATTTTGGTTACAATAGATGCATCAAAAGCATCTGCTTTTTATGGTGATGCTAAATGTGTATAATTCATTGAGTTTTATGTTGTCCATCAAAAGTTACGAGCCTTATTTACGTGATTTTAGAAAAAGGGGGAAATGTCCCCAAAATGCCAAGAGATGTTAATGAAAATCACACTGTCAAATTCAGCATATCAGAAAACCATGTTGTTGAGATTTCAAGCTCTTCTACAAGAATGTGAAATTTTGTTTTTCTTTTACCAGAAGAAAGATCATAGATGCGTGTTTCCAGGGGTGATCGTATGGAACCAGTGATCCTAGAAGATCAGGAGAGTGCTCAATCGAACGGAAATCAAAAGTTTTAGTGCTTTTTTTTAAGTGACCGTTAAGATTGGAGGGCAACTAGCCTCCCTACCACGCCTCTTTCCCCAAACATATCCGATCGAAATTTTGAGATAGCCATTTTATTTCAGCATTGTTGAGATCTACTAATTATACAGTTGGGGAGGGGGGATATGAACTGCCATAGTCCCTGTGGATAGGGCTGTAATTTCTCCATTCTTGATATGTTGTATTTGAAATGGGAAATACGAGAAAAATTTTTAGGGGATTTTCCGCGGAGAGGAAATTTTCAGGGGAAAAGTTACACGGGAGAAGAGAAGGGAATTCTCTGGAATTACTTGAATTGAATCATGTTCAGCAAACAGAAATTAGGTGAGGGGGCTGCCTGCCTCAGCCCTCGCTCTTTATGGTAAAGTTTGACTTTTTGTCACAATTCTTTAAGAAAGACTGCTCAGACACAAGGATCTTCGAATTAGAATGAGAGGTATCTGTAAAGAATTGTACTTATGCTGGAAGCAACTCCGAAAATCCAACAAATGAATTCATTTGCTACCTTTATTTATTATCAACGGTTGATTTGGTCGATAATGCTTATTTTAAAAAAAATGTAAAACTGGGTTTTTTGCTTGGGCCATACCTTGGCATTAGAATTAGAAAGAAGGGAGGGGTGCAACTTAATTAAACTGGGAGTACAGCTGAAAATCTAATAGATAAATATTGCCTGAATGTTTTGAAGAAATTGCAATTGTAACTACAATTTCAGAGTCTCATAAGTATGCTACAAAAATAGTCAAGGGGCTTCGATTCCTTTTGTATAAAGAGGTTTTGTTCTTGCTAGGCATTGAACCTTTCATATAGGCCAAGACCTCATCAAGAAGGCATTATCATTGCTTGTAAATTAATAGTGCAAATCGTCACGTCAAATACAAAGTATAATCACCTACAGAACAAGTACTGACAAAACCTATCCTCTCCAAACAAAAAAAGTGACCCTTTGTATACCTATGCGAACCTGGCAACTAAAAACCGTAGTTACACAATTCATCCCGGTCACTCTTCGCCTGAATCACGCTCTAGCATAATTTATTGGCTCGGAGCGATTAAGTAGTACAGCACTTTGCGTCCAGAGGCGCTGAGGTACGCGGGGTCACTTTTGGAGAATTTTGTCAGTCCTTGTTCCGTAGGTGATTATACTTTGGTCAAATATGATTACTTTAGGCTACACTCAAACTGTTTTTATGGTAGCACTAGTAATAATTAAACAGTCACATTTCAGTTATTGTAAAATGAGTTTCTGACGAAGGGTGATAAGAACTAGACAAGCGTCAAAACGAAACCTTTGGTGGGCAATTAGGTTTACCAAGCATGGAAAACAAATTAAAAACTCTCACTTGAATGTGTTGTTTTCTTTGAAACATCTTACAAAGTCATAATACTACTGCTACAGCTAGATCCCGGCGCCGCGCCGATGAGGGAAGACTGGCGGCGGCGGGGCCAAAAACAGTGGCGCCACGCCGCCGGTAAGATGTCGGTGGCACGCCGCGGCGCGATCAATGTTGACCGCAAACATTAATGTTTTCATCAGTCTTTCTCAAATCACAGCTTAAATTTACAACAGATTCAAGCCTATTCATGAGTTCAAAACTTCACAAGTCACTGGCTGGAAACTGGTCTTCTTCGTTATTCATCAAGAGAAGTAGAAATCTGATAGAAACGAAATGACTGTGGTGTTTCAGAACCCTTGCATAATAGTCGAAGTATCTATTAGCTATGTATTCTTATCATAAATAATTATCAAAATTATTACTTTTTTTCATCGAGCATTACTGCATACAAAGCTTCAAATACCGTATCACAAAATCCGTCAGTTATCTGGGTAAAAACTTTGGATATAAGTTTGAACTTAGAAGCTTAATTTTTTCATAAACTAGTTTTAATAACAATTTAAAAAAATATATTTATTTTAAAGTTTTTTTTGGCTTCTTTATAGAATATATGTCATGTAGGCTAAGGCTGAACTGCTGCTTTTTTATTGCTTTTGGCTGCTCTTTTGGATATTATTCATTTTTTCTTTTGGGGATTCATTCCAAATTATAAATTCATAAATACCTAATATCAGCTAAATTATAAACTGCATCTAATGAATTGAAAAATATATGATGAACACTTCACATGAGAACACTTCAATTAGAATGAAACAAAAAACACTTAATGGTTTATTCGGTATGAAGAAAAATGAAGTGCCAGCTATTTTCTTAGGTAAAAAATTGAAAGCTCATCCGTTTTAAATGTAATTAAATGAAATAATATGCAGACTGAAGTAGCTTCAGGAAGATGTTGAGATTTTCTTCCTAGTTCGTCATTTTAATCCAAGCAAAATGTTAGGAGACTTAGTATCAGTTATTGAGTTTACGCTTTGATTTCCAAATGCTTACAAAATTTACCAAATTTAAGAAAGTCGCAACCATAAGTCACCCATGGTCGAAATACTCAAAGACTCCTCTTTGATTCCCGCCCAGGCTCAAAGCTTCTGCTATGGTCATTTCCATGGATATCTCCAAAGAGTTTCTTTTTAAAATATCTTTCAAGCGTAGTTAGGGGTATTTAGCCTTTCTTGCTTTTCTTCAAAGCTTTGAAAAAAGTGTTATTATATTCCAAATGTTACATTCGTTATATTTGTGCATATTTTTGGTCTTAATTTTTGGGGTGATCGAATTTTTTAAACCACTGTAGATACGTAAGGACGTTGCAACATCTAGTACCCTGAGGTCCTAAGACCGTCAAAGACTCCTCCTTGAACCTCCCAAATTGAAAGCTTTTATTATGACCTGGCCTTTTAATGTAACTTGGGCACTGGACCAAGGGTACCATTGTCACTCGAGCGCAACGTTAGGTAGGTTTGTCGATATCACTTTCGTCACACCAGTTCGTTTTAGTCTGAATCTGCCTGGTACTTATGAATGAATGTTTTCAAAGTAAACTCGTTTCATCAATAAGAAAAAAAACGGGTTGGACGCACGTGTCCCTTTCCCTTTGGACGATAAAACTATACAAGTGCTCTATCAAGTATAACTCACAAAAATCTTGTTAATTTTTGTCAACTTTTCAACTTTTCGACATCCCTGCTTTCAATTAAAAAAAAACGAAGGTACTGTCACTTAAATATAATAACTCCCTATGTCCCCCCTCTGGATACCGTCTCTGCTTTAAATAAAAAAATTAACTTATTGGCATCCCTGCCTTCAAAAAAAATCGAGATATTACCATTTAAACGTAATACCTCCCTACCCCCTCCCCCCTCTGGATACCACCTTGATAGGATACCATCTCAGCTTTACATTAAAAAAATAATTTACTTAATAATTAACTAAGTCACTATATGGTTCAAACAAACACGCAAATAACGTTAAAAAACTGAGCGCTACTTGAAAAAAAATTGAGGGTTTGTATAAAAGTCTAAAAAGACAGCAACGACACTTTCAAAGTTGTTCAGATATTCCTCGAACTATTGGAAAACTGAGTAATATATTCGCCGTGATATTCAATAGAATCCAAAGAATATTATTGAAATGGAGCACACAAAAGCCAAATTGGGCCAGTAGCCTATAAGAAATCGCCAAATACCCAAGACAATGAACAAGTCCCAATGGGGGGCTCTGGGTCTATCAAAATATTTCATTGATTTCCCAGGGAAATTGACATCATTTTCTTCGGTCTCCACTTTAAAGGAAAAAATAATTATCTTTTTGGTATCCCTGCTTTCAATAAAAAAAAATTAGGCATTATCATTTAAAAATGATAGCCCCCTATCCTCCCCCCCCCCCTTTTGGCAAAAATTTAAAATTTTTTATGAATCATATTTTTGGGGTAACTTCCGTCTTTAATTCCCCAACCTTGTACATAGCTTAGTCCATAGCTAAATTTTGTCTCAATATAATACTTTTTTTTTGGGGGGGGGGGGTAAAAAATTTTCACAAAGAAGATTGTATTTTCTTTAATATATCAGGCGTTAAAAAATTGAGTGTTAAAAATTAAGAAAATATTATATAAAAACAGCACAAAAAAAAAAAATTCTGCAAACTTACAATTCAGCTGTAGAAACAATCTGTCGGCTATCAATTTCAAAATCAGACTGAAGCTGTACAGTAGAGAATGCGTTCTAAAATTCTATTCAACTTGAAAATAAAATTCTTGACTACGAATGATGTAAGAAAAAGCAATTGGAAAACTGCGTTCGAAATGATTTAAACTCATTTCATAAAGACGATACTTTTTTTGTCAACATATGAAGAACTGTGTATATTGCAATATTTGCAATTGCATATTGCATCTGTCTGGTTTTTATGCAAAGTAGCAAAAGAGACGAAAATCAACGAACAAGAGAGTTGAGAAGAATTATGGTATGCAAAGTAATATTTGGCAGGGATTCGGGGAATCAAATTTTCTTTCGGGGTGACGCATAGATTTTTGGGGAAATACCCGAAAATTTGGAGATAGTGCAAGCCCTGCTTGATTTCTAATGAGGAAAATCAAAATACTAAACCACACGAGAAAGAAAAGCTCCGACTTTGCGGTTGCCGCAATAAAGAATTGCCGCAAAATTAATTTAAAGTCAGCCAAACGCCGCCGCCTCTGGTGGCGGCGGAGCGTCTGCAGCGCGCTGGTGACGTAGCAACACTTCGGCGGTAGTTGACCGGGCCTCTCGTTGGCGGCGTTCGGTCGATCCATTGGCGCGGCGTCGGGGTCTAGCTACTGCCATGTTGCAGAGTTGTAAGTTGTGGAAATAGACACTCCTCTTCTGCTTCACCTTGTTCACCGCTTCTCTCAAAATATTTGAGATCTTATGTCGTAACAGTTATGATTAATCTTGCTAACTTAATCCAGGCCACCCAACTTTTCTCTTATTTTCTTCAAGGATATTTATTAGAACCATTCTAGGTGTACGATCGTTATCCTCTAGGCAGCACTCTCAAGAGCGAAAATACGATGAGCATTTTGGAAGGTTAGGTTTCAATTCCTGCATAAGGAAGAACGGTGGTGTTAAGTGCTTGTAGCTTAACATGCAGTTAAGCTGAATTTTTAACACTTTAAAATCATTGTCGTAATGTTACTGTCGTCATTTTTTTCTGGACCTCACAAAGGTAAAGAAAGCAGTTGTATATATTATTTGAATTGCATCCATGATTTATTATTTCAAAACTTAGCGTAGCTCTGGTTTAGCGGTTAGACATGACTGCAACATTTTGCAGAAATTGGGCTTTATTCTTTTTTTTCTGTCTCTATGGTTCCAGCGAAGCATCTACGAAGGTTTTAACGTCAAATAGCCAATCAGGAAAATACTTTTGTGACTACGTTTTTCATCTGCACTTAACAGCTTTGTTAACATGTGTTTGGTTGAACTTCCGTGTCTAAGTTAATGAATAGCTAGAGACACGTTTTTGGCGTAGATGTCTTATTGGACCAGCCAGTGAGTGGAGAGTTATCCTTACTTGCCCAGCTCCTTGAAGGATTAATGGATGTGAGTAGTCCCGGTGTAAGACCATTAAGGTATGCATGAACCAATTTGACAACTATCCTAAATACTCTTCGAAGTTCAATTGCAGAAGAAACAAAGTTCTAATCAGTGGGTCCTTCAGATCAATCTTGGACTGGAAGAGAGTTCTCTTTTGTATTTAGATCTCATTAATTTTCATTTATCCACCTTTTTTTAGCAATGTATTTGGTATTACCCAATTCATGGTTATGAATAGTAAGTAGGAGTAACCTTTTTTAAATGTAAAAGATGTAAAGAAGAGAAGCTAGCATAAATAATATATGCATGAAAAATGTACTTTGATGCTGATTCATAAATTTTGTTTCTGACTCGTCATGGATATGTAATTTAGTTTTTTTCAGACCTAAAATTATCCTATTCTCTCCAGAGACACTTTCCACTTTGGTTGCAGGAACACCGTAGAAGTGCAAAGACATGGCTGATATGTGTAGCATGGGATCTTCTTTGGATGGCCTCTTCTCCTCGATCCAGCTGATTGGTTTGGGGGGTTTTAAGGTCCCTCGTTCTTTAAAGTATGGCCTTGATGTTGCCATCAACATTGGAGAATGATGTTTATTATAAAAGGCTGGCTAAATAACTATCAGATCTCAACATTTGAGACTTGAGATCCCAATGTAGATTCGGCTGTATTTGGAAACATATCTCATAAGTGTAATCCTAACGCCTCTATAACTAGCGTAGACGTATTTCTAAATGTATGATCGGTAACCATAGTTAAGAGGAATAGGTAGAGGACAAATCGTACCATGAGATTCAGGATATCAGAGAACCCTACTGTAGTGGTTTCAAGCTCATTTATACAAAATGTTGAATTTTTTGCCAGAACCAAGATCACGGATGCGTTTCTTTTGTTTGTTTGTTTGTTTTTCTCAGGGATAATCGTATCGAACCAATGATCCAAAAAGGTCAAAAGACGGCTCATTTGGTCGGAAATGAAAAATTCTAGTAGGCTACCCTTTTTAAGGGACCAAAAATATTGGAGAGCAACCACCCCTTTTTTACCCAACGTTGTCGGATAAAAATTTTGAGAAAGCCATGTTCTTCAGCATGGTCGAAAGAACTAATAACTATGTCTTTGAGGATGATTTGACACCCACAGCCTCCGGGGGAAGGGCTGCAAATTATGAGCTTTGCCCATTGCTTACATATAGTATTGGGTATTGAGAAGTATAAAAATATTGTCGGGAGGTGGGGGGAGGCGATGTTTTCTAGTGGAGCTGCTTACGTGGGAGGAGTTTTCGTGGGGGAAGGGGATTTTCCATGGAAGGGGAAGCTGGGTTTCCCAGCATTAATTAAAATACTATCAGAAATTAAAAAAAAGAAAACAAGTTTTTTTCAATTGAAAGTAAGGAACAACATTAAACATTGAAATGAACAGAAATTATTACGTATTAGAGGGGGGTGCCCCCTCCTCAGTATCTCGCTCTTTACACTAAAGTGATTTTGAATTCGCAAAAAGATTATAATTCTATTTAAGCGGTCCTAGTGTATCAGGAGTCATTCTTACTTGGTTCGAACAAAAAGTGAAACTTTAGTGTAAAGAGCGAGGTACTGAGGAGGGGATAATCCCCTTACATACGTAATAATTTCTGTTTCTTTTGATTTTTAATGTTGCTCCTTACTTTCAGTTGAAAAAACTTGTTTTTTTTAAATCATAGTTGGAGGCACAGCAGTGAACGGGAAACAAGGACGGTAGGATCAGGCTGAGAAACAGCTCGAGGTGGGAAAAATCAGAATCTGAGAGGGGAGTTAGGAGTGTCTGTGGGCATTTAGTGAGCAATCCAGAGCATCCAGAGCAATCCAGAGGCAAGGTATTTATATGTCGGCAACCATGGTATGAAACGTATACTTTCAAACATAGAGAACATTGATTTTGCATAAGCTTTTGCTATTAGGAGAAAATATGTGCAGGGTATAAATGATAGGCTAAGAAGTTTAGAAGTAGCCTACCAATCTTCCATCTGAACAAAAAGTAGGGTTAAGTTCTACCAAATCATATTATTGAGTTAGGAATAAAGTGAATACACCATTCGATGCCTTTTTTAATGCTGATTACGAATATAATAGCCTAATCATTTCTCTTGGAAATGAATTTCAGCCCCTCCCCCTATATATGCCAATTCAGGGTATATATTTCTACATTAGGGGGGGGCAATTTTTTTTCTGATGTAAATGGGAGGTAAGTTTAAACTTTACACCCACCCCTCCCCCTAATGTAGAAATATATACCCTGAATTGGCATATATAGGCTAGGGGGGTGGGGGCTGAAATTCATTTCCAATAGAAATGATTATTAGGCTATATTTGTAATCAGCATAAAAAAAGGCATCAAGTGGAATATTCACTTTATGCATAAGTCAATAGGCTAATATGATTTGGTAGAACTTTACCAAAAGTAGTCTAATAGACATCTAAAAATAGTACCAAGAGATACCATATTATATGTTATTTTCCAATTTAATAACTGTTACCCTGGCAATCCCCTCCCCATCTGATGGTCCTATATTAGGCCTATACACTAAAAATATAGCCTATATTTCTTCATTACAATCTGGCCAGACCTCATAGATCCTTTTATTAATCAAGTTTTTCTAGGTAAAATTCTACTTTAGTTACTTTTTGCTATCTTGGAAAGGGGCTAAGTAAGGAAAATGAAACTTTCAGGGATGGGTCTACAAGATCTTTTCAAGAGTATGTCCCAGAATTTTTACAGAGTATGTCCCTTGATTTGTCAACATTCTAAATATCTTGTGGTCTGAACATGTGTTTATCTAGGCCTCACTCCAGGTTGTCAAAGAAAGTTCCTCAGAAATGTGATGGTTGAAAGCAGTTGCCTCTCCAAAGCTGTACCTTCTGGTATTCTTATTGATAGAGTTTTAAGGTGATCCATAAAACCACAGTATCAACTTTTACCTGCAATTCCTTTACTGTCCCCACTACTGTTGCATTTCCAGTTATTGGGTACTTTTGTACTCTTAGTAATGGCATAAGTCTATGTAAGTTGACATGGGTCTACAAGATCTTTTCAAGAGTATCTCCCAGATTTTTTACAGGCTAAAATGTGTCCCAGGAGGGTATTTTTTTCATTTAGAGACAGAACTTGTGCTGCTTCTGTTTTGGGGTCTATGTTAAAGAAGGAGTCTAAATGTTGCACAGGACTTGTGCTGAGCATAGAAACTTCCCTGGTAAGTTCTTCACTTGATGTGGTAGGTAATCTGTTTGAGCCATGTGGCAAGAGGAACTCATAATTCATGAAGGCATCTCTGTTGGTTAGGTAGACCCCACTTGCTCTGAAACCACTGATTGTATTCTCAGAAGTGAAAACCTTTTACTATGCTTTCCCCAGTAGCTCAGCAAAGTTATGCACTGATATAATTTCACACTTATGGGCAGTAATAAAGCTTACAGCTTTCTGGTTGTAGTTGGTCTTAAGGGGCCCCATGACTATCCTTTCTACAAGCTGTAGTTTGTGAGTTCAGGTGACTGTTTGGAGGGTCTGACTTGATTGATAAAATGGTGTAATTAAAGCAAAAAGTGGGAGGCAGTCATCCAGCAAGAAGTATTTTCTGAGCTGATCGTGATGGTTCCTGGTAAAGCTACCTTGAGTAAAATTTCCAGACACTGTTTACCAGGGAAAATAGGTAGAGGAGGGACTGTGTTCCCAATGCATTAACACCACAAATCATAATCAATTGACCTCTTTCTGATGATGTGACCTTCCCTACTTAATTCTGGCCTTGCTGTGCAATGATCTTAGCAGGCTTGTGGATGTTTCAGACCTGATTTGTCAACATTCTAAATATCTTGTGGTCTGAACATGTGTTTATCTAGGCCTCACTCCAGGTTGTCAAAGAAAGTTCCTCAGAAATGTGATGGTTGAAAGCAGTTGCCTCTCCTAAGCTGTACCTTCTGGTATTCTTACTGATAGAGTTTTAAGGTGATCCATAAAACCACAGTATCAACTTTTACCTGCAATTCCTTTACTGTCCCCACTACTGTTGCATTTCCAGTTATTGGGTACTTTTGTACTCTTAGTAATGGCATAAGTCTATGCAAGTTGACATGGATCTACAAGATCTTTTCAAGAGTATGTCCCAAATTTTTTACAGGCTAAAATGTGTCCCAGGAGGGTATTTGAAGTACCTACCTCCACTTCCTCTCTGTAGAGGATCCTGACCTTTGATGACTTTTAAAAATCTGTGTGTTATAAAAATGAAACTTTGTAAAATAGATCTTATGCTTAAATAAAGTACAACAAAATTGTTCTCAGCTTCACAACTCTGCTCAATTCCAATTTATAAGGTTTTAGGTAAAAATTTAGAATTGGTACTCCTGATAAGGAGATATGTTAAGAAAACAATTCTTACTTTAAAATATGTATAGGCTAATGATTCTAGTTAACATATTATCCAACAGGAGAACCTTTATCATCAAGTATTTCCTCTTTTTTCCTTCTTTTTCCAACTTAAAAGAAAAAATTTACAATTTTCTCCACCCTAGAAATGCAATGCGTAAATCTTTTGAAGTTGCCGCTATAAATTTTTCAATAATTGTTTTTATAGATAGCATTCATCCTGGCTATTGTTAGTTAATGACATAGCACATGTTTAAAGAAAAAGCTGTGGCAAAAATACAAAATATTGCTATAAATATGCATATACATACAGAGTATATACCCCCACCCCCCTAATATGCAAATATATAACAAAAACTGCTTTCTGAACCTAAATATAACCAAATGAACTGTACTCCAATCCCTAAATATATCCAAATCAGGGTATATATTTGCACACCAGGGGGTGGGGTTAAAATTTATTTGCGTTGTGAATGAAGGTTATATCTAGAATCGGAATGCAATTTTGGTTGTATATTTGCACATTAAGGGGGTGGGGGTTCATACTCTGTATGTATATTTATAGCAATATTTTGTATTTTTGCCACTGCTTTTTCTTTAAACACATGCTATGTCATTAACTAACAATGGCTGGGATGAATGCTATCTATAAAAACAATTTATAGCAGCAATTTCAAAAGATTTACCCATTGCATTTCTAGGGTGGAGAAAATTGTAAATTTTTTCTTGTAAGTTGGAAAAAGAAGGAAAAAAGAGGATAGACTTGATGATAAAGGTTCTCCTGTTGGATAATATGTTAACTAGAATCATTACATGATATGCAATTACATTACCTGAATTTAAAAAAAAACCATTGATATGGCTTAAAATTTTACTCAGAGAACAGGAATTGCATTTTCAAAACTAAAACCAGAGAAAAAGGAATTGATAACTGAAACTTAAGGTAAAATGTGGTTTTGTCAAAATTTTAATAGGTAGTTTAGGCAAGTATCAGGACCCTCTAGAGGGAGAAGGAGCTGTGGTAAATACTTCAAAATACCTTCCCAGGACATACTTTAGCCTATAGACCCATCCCTGAAGGTTTTGTTTTCCTAACCTAACCCCTTTCCAAGATAGCCAAAAGTGGCTAAATTAGAATTTTACTGTTTTTCTGCTTTCTGGAATCTATCTTTCTCTGTGATTTCCCAAAATAGGCCAATTATCTTCAATGACTTTAAAAAGTAGATAATAGCCTAATGGAAGGAAACATGATAATCTGATTGATAGAAATATGCTGTTTATAAATTAAGAATTTCATTGTTTAATTATTTTCTTTTAGTTGTTTTTTTAAGTCTACATTCTAGGCTATACCTGGGACCATCAGTTGGGGGGGGGGGTTTACTCATGGAAGTTACCATGACATTTAGAAAGATAATAAAATAAGGAATTTAATGGTAATATTTTTATTTATTAAGATGTTTACTTTGGGAGAGTGGGACTTCTAGACTGTTACCCATGAATGCTGAAAGGGTAATTTCACCATTTTTGGATGTTAACAGGCGTGGGTATAAGGAAGGGGGGGGGGGCTTCCTTGTTGAAACTCCAAATTTACACTAGACATTAATGAGAACTTTTTGTATGTTGGAATTTTTCTGTTGGATGTTCACTGGTTTTTGAAAAAGCTGGAAATAAACAGAAATTTCTAAGTATCATTGTCAATGGTGATATTTACATTTTGATATTCAGTATTGATTTTTGGTCTGATATGTAGATAGGAGACCAGCCCACAATTGGCATATTTTGACTTTTAATTCTCCAGGAGCTTATTCAAGTGATAAGAAGTTTCTGAGTATGCCAAAGCAAAGGTAACTCATTCAATACTATCCTTGAAAAAGACAATTAGGAATGCTCCACCACTTTTCCATCTGGATGCCTCTCTATCCAAGTCGTCAAAAGGGCCAAACCTGGGCCACCCCAGTACTGGTTTGGCTATCTTTGATTTATGTTTGGCCACCTGACATAAGAAACAGAAAAGTGGCCAGGGAAGCATTAAAACTTGTTTTTTGGCTACAAAATTATGAAAGAATATGGTCAGTATAAAAAACTGCAAAATCAATTTCAGTAAGGTTTAAAAAAAAAACTAAAGAGCATTAATTTTAAATTATAAATTGACTGATCAACACCAAAAGTAAGCCTTGATGTTCTATCTGTCAGTGGTTGCAGTTTCATTTCAACTTGTGTCTTTAAGAAACTATCTGTCTTGTCAGTTAGTACAAAGAGTCTTTCTTCAGTCTCCTTCAGAAAGTGGATCTTAAGTTCTTCAGTTGCTACTTTTTTGATAATGGATATAAGGAACAGGATTCTCTTTCTTGCTCTTCAGCTCAACCAGAAAGTAATCATCATCCTTGATCTTCTCAGTGTCAAATTGAAAGTTGCTGGTAGGGGGGCTCATCTTCAACATCTATACTGGAGTCTGAACAGTTGTTGTTGTATACTCCAACTGCAACTCCTGTTATAGGAAAAATTCCTTTTGCTGTTTAGCCTTTTCACTTTTCTGACTTTCTTCCTTTCCAGGACTTGGGCTTTCTTGGCAGCTACAGGTTTTATCCCAGCAGTAATGTGTTCTTTCACAAGGGTGTCAGTGAGCACTTCTGACTTTTCATGTTTTTTTCCTGTTGGTTTGGAAAGCCTTTTGGAAAGGGGTTTGCATGGATAATCTCTTTTAACAAATCATCTGCTGAAATTTGCCTTTCATTTAGAGACAGAACTTGTGGTGCCCTGTTTTGGGGTCTATGTTAAACAAGGAGTCTAAATGTTGCACAGGACTTGTGCTGAGCATAGAAACTTCCCTGGTAAGTTCTTCACTTGATGTGGTAGGTAATCTGTTTGAGCCATGTGGCAAGAGGAACTCATAATTCATGAAGGCATCTCTGTTGGTTAGGTAGACCCCACTTGCTCTGAAACCACTGATTGTATTCTCAGAAGTGAAAGCCTTTTACTATGCTTTCCCCAGTAGCTCAGCAAAGTTATACACTGATATAATTTCACACTTATGGGCAGTAATAAAACTTACAGCTTTCTGGTTGTAGTTGGTCTTAAGGGGCCCCATGACTATCCTATCTACAAGCTGTAGTTTGTGAGTTCAGGTGACTGTTTGGAGGGTCTGACTTGATTGATAAAATGGTGTAATTAAAGCAAAAAATGGGAGGCAGTCATCTAGCCAGAAGTATTTTCTGAGCTGATCATGTTGGTTCCTGATAAAGCTCCCTTGAGTAAAATATCCAGACACTATTTAC
The DNA here is from genome assembly GCF_049724085.1 of Artemia sp. Qi Xiang Cuo. Classification (NCBI taxonomy): domain Eukaryota; kingdom Metazoa; phylum Arthropoda; class Branchiopoda; order Anostraca; family Artemiidae; genus Artemia; species Artemia sp. Qi Xiang Cuo. The sequence continues at coordinate 11,611,099 of NC_142800.1, forward strand.
CAGGGGAAATAAGTAGAGGAGGGACTGTGTTCCCAATGCATTAACACCACAAATCATAATCAATTGACCTCTTTCTGATGATGTGACCTTCCCTACTTAATTCTGGCCTTGCTGTGCAATGATTTTAGCAGGCTTGTGGATGTTTCAGACCTGATTTGTCAACATTCTAAATATCATGTGGTCTGAACATGTGTTTATCTAGGCCTCACTCCAGGTTGTCAAAGAAAGTTCCTCAGAAATGTGATGGTTGAAAGCAGTTGCCTCTCCTAAGCTGTACCTTCTGGTATTCTTACTGATAGAGTTTTAAGGTGATCCATAAAACCACAGTATCAACTTTTACCTGCAATTCCTTTACTGTCCCCACTACTGTTGCATTTCCAGTTATTGGGTACTTTTGTACTCTTAGTAATGGCATAAGTCTATGCAAGTTGACATTCTTCTAGAGGAGTGTATTTGAAATGCAGATCAGCTATTGTTTTCAAGTAGGTTTTTAGTCTTTTTTCTTGTTCCTCTGTAAAAATTTATCATGTGTTATAACAGGGTATAAAGAAACTCAGGTCCAGACTTTGTAGAGGGATATTCAGCTTCTCAACTTTTTTCATATAGTCATTCAGCTTTCTTCTAGGGACACCAATGGCACTTGCAGAGAATCCAAATGACTTTTTGTCAACTACGACAGAAAAAACTGCTGTTTTCTTTTCTGTTGGATCCCAGCTGCTTTTCTTTCTTTTCTCTTCTGTTTTACTTTTAAGCATTTTATCTTTAATGAAATTTAACTGTAAAAATGGAGCTTCAGTTCACCTACTGGTCTGACAGAGTTAAACAAAGCTAGGATTAATCAAGTTTTGGGCTTTGATCTTGTCTTCAATCATAAAATATGCTGTTTTCATAGTTTTTACAAGCATAGCCCACTTTTGGACACCTTGGTACAGCATGCTGAACATACCCTGGGTATTGTGGCCAAATGTGGGAATTTGCCATCCTGTGGGATGAAAAAGTGCTAACAGCAAACCTGTGAAGATGGCACATCTTGGATGCTGTCAAAAAACAGGCAAATAATAAGAGAATACAATTTGAATTTATGGCTTTTCTTGTATTCGTAATTAGGCACAGGCCTTCAGACAAAAATTTAACGAAATTCCAGATTTAATCACCATAAAACGTGATCCCCTTTGGACACCAACTTAACTTGTTTGATATAGCTACAGAGTACCATTCATGCCCAACAACTTCATCCAAAAATGATTTACTAATTTCAGAAATGCACCACACACACAGGGGTGCCATGTCACTGTGATGTGTTAGTGTAGATGTGTGGAATACTTACTCAACCATATAAAAGAATCAATTTCTCTAAATTTGTTTAAAAAAACATTAAAATTATCTTATTGAGTAGATTAAAAAGTTGTTTATTTGTTTGTTGTTTAGTTAGTTTTTTCTTTATTGTTGTTTTGTTTAGTTTTTCTGTTTAAACTTCTGTGAATAAGGTGTGTGTCATGTTTGATAATAATTTTATTAAGTGATTCATTTCTTTTCTTAAATTTCCATATTGGCCATTTATAGCCTCTGGCATGTTGGTAGTACAATAATATAGGTTTGTATTATTTTATTTTTGCTAATAAATCAAGTCACAGGCACAGTCACAAGTAGTTGTAGTCACCATTGCAAGTAGTTTCAGGGCAATCACAAGTAGTCACAGTCAAGAGTAGTAGCAGTTGCAGTCACAATCAAAAGTAGTAACAGCTGCATCCACAAGTAGTTGCAGTTACAGCTGCAAGTGGCTGTTGTCACTGGTAGTTTTAGTCACTAACAGTGACAGCTGTAGTCACAAACAGTTGCAGGTAGTCCCAGTTGTAAGTACCTGGAGCTGTAGTGTCAGTCATAAGTAGTTGGTGTTGCAGTTGTAGTTCTAGTAGCAGTAGTTGTAATAGTAGCATGCAAATGGTGTCTTGGTTAGTTCAACATGCTCTGAAATTTTCAACTTATTACCTTAAGCTGTTCCTGAGATACTGATGGTATACCCTTTTGACAACTTGTATGCATGTAGTGCGTTTTGATCTACTTTAATATCTCCCCCCAACATTCCCTAATGGTTTCACTGGAATGCCACTAGCCTTAGCAGTAGTAGTATGCACATAGTGTCTTTTGGTTAGTTCAATGTCTCCTTCAACATTGCCTGAGAGTTTCAACTTGCCCTCTGCTGTTCCTGAGATATTGCTGATATGCCCTTTTGAAAACCTACATGCACATAGTGTGTTTTGATTTAATTCCGCGCACCCCCCCCCCCCAACAGTCCTTGAACGTTTTAAATCTATACCATTAGTTTTTTTGGAGGCTCAGGATCAAATATGCCTTGCTTTCCTATTAACAAAAATTTATATGTAGGGAAGAGTGGTATATACAGGGATGGATTTTGGAAAACCTCCAAAATGCATGGTTAACATTATAGTAGAAAAATGGTTTATGGCTGTAATGGAAGCCTGGGAACTGCTATACAAACTGTGGTTTTTCCATGACTTTTCTTGTATAGCTAGAAGAAAAAAAGGGGGGTATCCCTGCTTATACTATTTATCCCACTAAGAACCAGGGGTGGCGTATCTTGGGACACAAGGTGGCATACTCTGGGACATAGTAAAAAGATTCATGTACTGGTAGAAAACTTCAACTATTCATCATATAAAAACTATATTCAAAATTCAACTACAAAAGTAAAAATATCTTAGACACAAGACTAGACTACCAGTTAGCAAACAAAAAGTATGATGCTGCTCTGGAAGATGTACTGGGTGCTGGGGTAGGAGGCGACAACTTTTTCAATATGTCTTCCCTTGGATAAAGTATTTAGTATTCTCAGTCTGGCCACTCCCACTTTCTTAGACCAGCCATGAACATGACACTCACTCTGACACTGTTCCTGTTTTCTCTTGGACAGACCCAGGAAAATACTCTCCTTCATAAACAACTTTAATAAAATCTCCTGTAGAGACACTGTCAAAGATCTCTTCCTCTTTCTGACTTTCATCTTCTAATTCACCTAGTTTCATCAAATCATCACTGTCATCATCAAGAATCATTTTTTCATCATCACTTCCTTCTGAATCCACAAATAGCTTTTTTGTTGTTTGCTCTTATTTTGCTTTTCCAGCTCTTCCAACAGTCCCAACTTTTCCTTTAGCCCTGCCACACAGGGAGGCTTTGGTCAACCAGAGATGCAATCTTGTATATTGTCATAGTCTTCCCTGGGTTGGACAGCATCCAGTTATCCATAGCCTTATTGTATTGGCATTTGAAGGGAAAATACATGAAAATGTCCAATGGCTGCAACCTGTGGCTGCAGTGAGGTAGTATTGTTAGTAAAATGATACTAGACTCTTTTGCAAACTGCACAACCGTAGAACAGATGTGGGACTCGTTGTTGTCCATTATCAGAAGCTTCAGGCTTTCAGGGGAAGCATGCAAGTAAGTCTTGAAATTTTTAGATATTCCAGAAACAGTTCTTGGTTTACCCATCCAGAAGGTGAGGCTCCTCCAGCAGAGTTAGCAGGATCACCAGTCAGCATGCAAGGTTGAAATTTCTTGCATGGAAATATAAGGTAGGGGAGAAGGTTCTGCCCATTGGCACAGATGATTCCAACCATAGTCGTAAGCACGCCACGCTCAGCAGAGGTTACTTTGCCCACTATTTTCCTACCCTTCTCAGCAAAAAACTCTGGAGGAACATGAACAGTGGTAACTGAGGTTTCAGCACAGTTGAATATGTTGCTTGCTGTAAATGGAATTTTCTTCAAAACTGACTGCAAGTTGAAGAAAAACTCCTGTACATTGTGCTTGTTAAAGCTTGTGGCATGCACCAAACTTGTTGCCTCTCGCTTTCTAAGCGAAAGCTCTGGGTTTTGAGTCCAAAATCCAGCTAACCAGTCTATGCCAGCTTCTTTGGAGTCTGTCCAGCTCTCTGGGACAGTCTTGTTGTTTGCAGCAGTGTAGTTGTAAGCAAGGGTTCTGGTGTCTTGACTGGTCAAAACATAACACATTCTGCTCGTTTGCAGCAAGTATTGAGAGAGTGATGCTTCTTCTTCAGGTGCAAAAAAAGTAGCAAATCCGAACTTTTTGGTACCACTGTTATTCACTTTTTCGTCATCACTGAGATTTGAATACTTTTGTATCTCTGAAGGGCTGAACATGACACTCCGTGTTTTTCCGCCACTACCCTAATTGGTAAGCCAGACTCTAGGTCTACATTATCTGCTTTAATAATGAAATGCTGGCTAACTTTCTTCTCAGCAACGGATTTAGAATGTTCCTCCCATTTAGCTCTTGAAAATAATGGCATTTTCTTCTATTCTGATGTCAAATCTGAAAAAAAGATGTATAAGCTATTTTTATCAGTAGGATACAAGTAAAAACAGACAAGAAAAGATGTAATATATGGACCAAACTGTAAGAAATCATGTGTATATACCAGGACATGTCCCACTACATGCCACTTGTCCTTGTCCCAGTATATACCATGTGACCTCTACTTGCAAATTGTGTCTGATTTTTTTTTACTGTTGTATATTTTTCCACAAGAGGGCCACACGACGTGATTTGATTTTTTAGCTTTCATTTGATATCTTACATACACAATTTCTGCAAACCATTGCAAAATAAAGCACAAAAAACTATTGCCCCAAAAAATTGTTTGTTTGTTTTGTTTTTGTTGTTTTTTTGGGGGGGGGGGGTTAGCTGAAACTTTGAAGTCAATTTTCTCAAAAACAAAAATAGCAACTTACCAAAATGATAGAAGTGTCATGTCCGCCATTGAATGAACTATACTAGGTGGCTTTATTGGATTTTCTAAAGAATGTGAGATGGCAGATAAGTACCATGTCCAACCTTATACCCCGTCCCTGCATATACCACTTACCCCTAAATGTTTAGCAACTTGCACAACTTACAGCCCTTTATCCATGGGTTGTTGGAGGTAATGTCTTTCCTGGATGCATAGGCTACTTATTGGATCTTTGACTTTTTTGAACAAAATGGCTATTTTGAAATTTTGATTGGATGTCTTGGGAGAGGGTAGCAAAAAGGGGACTAGCTGCCCTTTAATTACTTTTGACTCTTAAAAAGGGCGCTAAAACTTTCAATTTCCTATCGAATGAGCCCTCCCCAAAGTTTCCGCAACATCTCCTTCCAATATGAACTAGCCTGGGAATGAAATTTTTAAACATTGAAACCTTATTACTCTCTACATAAATAGCGTTTAAGCAGCGCTTTTGCACTGTCTATGACAGAGCAGTTGGATAGTAAGGAATGTATTATTATTTCTTAATAATACTTATTTTTTGTCTGTTAGATTTTATTACTTTTACTCAAGAAAGTTCAGTTGCAACTTCGACATTTAGTGTTGAGCTTGTTTTTAGTTTGAATTGAACTGTATAAGCTATTCTGTATTTATTATACTGGGTTTTGAAATGAGTTAGGTGATTTTTATTCCTTTGCTTAGTTATTAAAACCTCTCTTTAATTGATCAATTTATGGAGCTAAAGTAAGATCTTAATTCAGTTTTAAGATAATAGCTTTAATGGAGAATGATTTTTTTAGTTATCTTGGTTACACTTCAGAACAGTTATTATGTACAAAAAATCCTATACTTAGAACTAGGCATATGTGTGCATGAAACTACTTTGAAGGGGGCAAATATCCCTAGATTTTGAAAAACGCCTTTTTGGTACTTTTATTGCAAATACCCTTTTTTGGTATTTTCATAGTAAAAGAAAACAAAAACAAAATCCCCCCCCCCCCCTTTAGATTTTGAAAACTATATTCCTTGTTACATTTTCCTGAATGTTTCGCGACTGTTTAGGAGAGAACATTCCTATTAAAATAGAAGAGAGAGAACAGTTACTAGAGTTTTTGTAAAAAAAAGAAGAAAAAAAGTGTATATTTGCAATCCTGTTATAATTTGGATTCGTGACACAATCAAGATATCAGGGTGCTACAGGGATTAGAAAGAATTTTTATTTTCTAAAAAAAAAAAAAAAAATAACAGACTGAGCAGTAAGATGAGTCTGATGATTTTCTTATAAAATCTTTTTTTGTAAAAAATTGTAAGATCTTAGCAGATCTTACAAGCCAAAAAATGAGCCTAATTTCCACTATTATAATATATCTTGTTGTTTCTTGTTGTAATATTAGGCCCATTTTCTGCTACTAAGATATTAGATAACTCTTCTCAGATTTTGGTTTCTTTTTTGCCTATTCAAAGCTCTTAAGATATCTGAGCTCGATAATCTTAATCTAAAGTGCTTAAATTACAATTTGTGTGTCCAGTAAGACATTAAACAGAGAACTTTGCTAATATTCTTATCAAAGTCCTTGGACCACCAATAAAAGACTTGCTGAAAAAAGAAATTACTGCAAAAGTAAGATTAGAGTCTTCAGATTTTATTACAAAATCATTTCGGTTCAGAAGATATAACATCTTAGGAGAGAATAATACTGCTGCGGTTAAGGTAGGAAATGAGGCTAGTAGCTGGTTTCGTATTAAATCAGGAGTTAAACAGGAATGTATTCTATCCACATTTATATGGGTCATTTTGATGGACTTCGTGTTAAGGAGCACAGGAAAGGCAATGGGTCATCAAATGGGGAAGAAAAACTTTCCTGGACTTGGTTATGCTGATGATTTGTGCGTCGTAGATGAAATTGTGAGCAAAATGAATGAACTTTTGAAGGTTTTTGCGAGTTCATGGTTCTAGAATAGGTTTGAAAAGTAATATTAAAAAGACTAAGTCACTAAGCCTAGTGAAGATGAAAAGATGGCGCTGGGTAACGAAAAAATCGCTCAAGTGGACAGCTTTACTTGCCTTGGAAGTATTATTAGTAAAGACGGTGGGAGCAGTGAAGATTTCTAAAAGTAGAATAGCCAAGGTTCAGGAAGAATAGGAAGAAAAGTCTGCAAACCAAGATCAGAATATTAGAAGTTACAGTGATGACAGTGGTTAAATATGGTCCTGAAGCATGGGTGCTCCAAAAAACAGAGGAAGATTTGCTATATGTTTTCCAGAGAAATTGCCTACGGATTGCTTTGGGTACCCGACTGACTGACCGTATTTCAAACAGTAGGCTGTACGAAAAGTGTGACTCAATCCCGATTTCTAGGGCTATAATGAGAGCGGACACTACTCTAATTTTACTAAGAAGAAAAGAAAATCTCGTACAAAATAAAAAAAAAATTGGAAAGTTTTATGTCAACTTTCAAATTCTACATCATCAATGATAGATCAATATGGTATGGAAGATCCATTGTGATAATGAATAAGATGCAACAAAAGTGTTCAAACAGTTCGTGGTAACGAACTGTAAGTAAGGTAGCGACCCGGCTCAATGGTAACCAAAACTCTAAAAAACGGAATTTTGATACCAATAGACACATCAAAAGAATTAGATTTTAATTCTGATTTCAAATATATAAGTTTCATCAAGTTTAATCTTACCCATTAAAAGTTACGCGCCTGAGAAAATTTGGCTGATTTTCGAAAAAAGGGGGAAAGACCCCTAAAAGTTATAGAACCTTAATGAAAATCAAACCATCATATTCAGCGTATCAGAGAACCCTACTGTAGTGGTTTCAATTCAAGCTCCTATCTACAAAAATGGGGAATTTTTTTTTTCCATTTTTTACCAGAAGAAAGATCACGGATGCGTGTTTATTTGTTGTTTTTTTTTCTTTTTTTTCCCAGGGGTGATCGTATCGACCCAGTGGTCCTAGAATATCGTGGGAGGGCTCATTGGAATGGAAATTAAAAGTTCTAGTTCCCCTTTTAAGTGAGAAATCAAAAGGAGGACAACTAGGCCTCCTCCCACGCAAATCTTTTCCCAAAGTCACCTGATCAAAATTTGGAGATGGCCATTTTGTTCAGCATGTTCGAAAATATAACATCTATGTCTTTTAGGATGACTTAATCCCTCAAAGCCCCCAGGGGGAGAGCTGAAAGTTATGAACTTTACCCAATGTTAACATATAGTATTGGTTATTGGGAAGTATACAGACGTTTTCAGGGGGAATTTTTTATGGTAGTGGGGGGTGGGAGTGGGTCGGGGGTAATATGGGAGGATCTTTTCATGAAGGAAGTTTTCCTGGGAGAAGAGACATTGCTATGAAAGGGGCGCCGGATTTCTCATCATTATTTTAAAAAAAATCAGAAATTAAATATAAAAAACAAGTTTTTCAACTGAAAGTAAGGAATAACATCAAAATTTAAAACGAACAAAAAATATTATCTGTATCATTAGGTTCACCTTTTTGTTAATACCTCGCTCTTTAAGCCAAAGATTTTTAAGTACTTTCATAAGAGCTATTTATTCTAATTAACGGCCTTTGTGTAAGGGGTCATTTTTAAAGAATTGGAACAAAATTCGAACTTTAGCTTAAAGAGCAAGGTATTGACTAGGGGCAAACCCCCTAATATACGTATTAAAAATATATGAATATAGAAGTTCGTTACGTAAGTTAATTCGTAAGTTACGTATATTTATTATTAATAAAAACGTTCGTAAATAAAATTCAACAAGTTTCGAGAAAGCCATTTAACCAAATAAAAGTAAACTTAATATGCAATCGTTTTAATTATTCATGCACGGTGAGCCAAAATCAAAACCTGCATTAATTAAAAAACCTTCACAAATGAAATAAAAAAAAACTTTTTTTTTTACTGAAAGTAAGGAACGACGTTAAAACTTAAAACGAACAGAAATTATTCCGTATATGAAAGGGGCTGTCCCCTCCTCAGCGCCTCACTCTTTACGCTAAAGTTTGACTTTCTCACAGCTTATTTTTTTTTTAACAATAAAATTTTGTTTTAGTTGCAAATTTTTTTAATTAACTTAAACGAAAATCACATCATGCGATTGGGCTTATCAAAGAACATTACTCAAGAAGCTTCAAACTCCCAGCTGCTAAAATATGGAATTTTGCATTTTAAAATAAAAGCTGCATTAACTAAAAAAACGATCAGAAATTAAATAAAAAAAACAAGTTTTTTAAACTTAAAGTAAGGATCGACATTAAAACTTAAATCGGACAGAAATTATTCCTTATATTAACGGGGCTGTCCCATCCTCAACGCCTCGCTATTTACGCTAAATTTTTTCTATTTCTAAAAAATCTACTTTTTAAACAAGTAAAAAAAATTAGAGCAAAGAGCGAGGCGTTGAGGAGGGGACAGCTCCTTTCATATACGGAATAATTTCTGTTCGTTTTAAGTTTTAATGTCGATCCTTACTTTCAGTTTAAAAAACTTGTTTTTTTTATTTAATAATTCACTAGGGTCATCGATTTCCCATAACCTGTATTCAGGAATATCTTAATTTTATAAATTATTGAAAATTAGGTATTTTTTTTATTAGGGTGGTATAATTTTATAATTTTTTTATTTTTCCCAATTTTAGATTCTTTTTTCAATTGTTTTTTTTTCGATTTGTTGTATGTTTGTGTTAAAATTTTTGATGCTACTAAAGAAATTTAATCGAGTATTATTAGTATAATTTAGGTTTATGTATATTTGTCAGTATTTATATTTGTTTATTGTCTTATATTTAATATGGGCAGTTTGTTGATTTTATTTTTCTTTATACTTCTCAATTTTGGAGGTCAATAAAATGTTTGAACTTGAATTTCCTTTTCTAAAAAACTCAACTAAGTACCAGGATACTTTTGGGAGCTAGCTAGTAATTTATGTGTATAAAAGCTACCGTTTCAACCTCTGTAAAAGTAGGGCACTAACATTTGTTATGTAAGTAATGGGATACCCTAGATCCTTGGATTTTATAGGGATCTTTAGATCCCTGATCCTAAAGGTATAGGCTATTTCTCTAGGCTAGGCTAAGCTTACATCTGTGATAGGTATGCAAGGCTGAGAGTAAATAATAATTTAAGACAAAGGAGTCTTGCATTGAATATATGAGCATAATCAGTGACAGATAGTAATATTGACCTTGGTACATATACGTGTATTTAAAAGCCAGTGGCCATATACACAAAAAAAAAAAAAAAAAATGAACGAATCAACCAATTGCACTCAATACTTTGCTCCTAAAACAATTTCTATAAAACTTTCCACCGCAATAATTGGCTCCCTAGAAGTGGTCTCCTAGATACCTGGGATCTGCGGTACATCCCCCCTCCGAAGAAGCTATTCCTTGAATTCTCCGAACTTTGGCAATTGCTCAGAAAATGTTCCAGGTCGTCCCCTTGCTCCTCACAAAAGGGGCAAGCACACCGACCTCCCAGACCATCTTCATCATAAGAATCGCATCCCCTACGCAATGACACTCAATTTGCTCGTACCCGCAACTAGCACTTCAGTGCTGTCCAGGGTAGCTTCAGTCTTAAGGAACACTCCTCTCTATACACTACTTTAATCTGCTTATAGAATCTCAATGTATATGACTTGTCAATACAAGTAAGCCAAATCTGTGTCTCTTGGTCCTGAACGCGCGAATCCAACACTAAGGAAATCTACAAGTTTACAATGGGGACCCTGGTCCTTATTTCATGCCCTTGTGAAACCAGCTTCATCCAGCAGGGCTTTAACCTGTTTCGGCCATATTGCCTTTTTAGAAGATTAATTAAAAAAAAAACTTTCCGAAAAATAAGTTTTTCATTTATAGCATTCATTGAAGTTTTTCATTTATAGCATTATAGCAATTTATAGCATTAAGGTGATATAATTATAACAGTCCCTCTTTCTTTCTTTTTCTTTCTAAGCTTCAACATTCTAACGTCAAGAACGAAAAGATTTTAAAAATAATCAATAATAACTAAAAATTTTGTTTCTAAGACATGATCCATGGTTCATACTATCTGACACTTAAACATGGTTTTGTGTTTTCTATTGGGAAGGAAGGGGGAGCTCCTCAGGAACTACGCAAAAAATCAAATTGTATTAAAAAATAAGAAATTATAGTAAATATTGGAAAGATATCAAGATTTTGATGGAGATATAAGCCCAAAGCCCATCCTGTGTATATGCCTGAGCACTACAGAGTATAATTAATTCAGCCCCCAATTAATTCAAACCATTCATTTCAAATCATTTTCATTTTCATACGAATAACCAGCACTTCAGTGCCGTCCAGGGTAGCTGCAGTCTTAAGGAATACTCCTATCCATTGCACTACTTTAATCTACTTATAAAATCTTAAAGTACATAACTTCTCAACACCAGTAAGCCAAATCTGTGTATCCTGGTCCTGAACGCGTGAATCCAACATACTAAGGAAATCTACAAGTTTACAATGGGGACCCTGGTCCTTATTTCATGCCCATGGGAAACCAGCTTCATCCAGCAGGGCTTTAACCTGTTTCGGCCATATTGCCTTTTTAGAAGATTTCAACGTCTTATTGTAAGCTTCCTTGCTAGACAGTTATTTGGGCAAATGTAATATCTGTAACCAAAACTTGATCATCTGTATAATCCTCTTATGACGTAAATTTGGTAAACCCAGGCCACCTTTAAGAACCAAACTACAAAAATTATTTTGCAAGCCTACTACTTTTTTTAAAATATATAAGCTGCAGAGACTCTAATTGTCTTACCATAGTGGCACTCTTGAACTCGCAACCATAATGGGCAACTGGTAGGACTTTAGTCATGAAAAGGTACTTATGCATCTTCATATTCCTTGATATTATCCGTTTGTGTAAGAAGAAAAAAGATAATTCAATACATTAGTCTAGTCTAGTGACTAATACATTAGTCATTAGTCTAACTATCTTATATTTTTGTACCATTTTGGAAATTTTGAAGTGATGTTGGGACTCCAAGCTTTTACGAGAAACGGACATTTGTTTTCTCAGTGTTTTCAGGATATCTAACAGTGTCTTTTTTATACAGGGGCGTAATTTCCTATGGAGCAGGGGGGGCAACTGCCCCTCCCAGACCTCGGTTTGACCCACTCTCCACTCCGACCTGAGTTTGCTCCCCCTCCCCAGCTGAAATTTAGTTTCTTCAAAAATCTTGTCAAAACTAACATAAGCCTGCATAATTTAAGGATCAATAGAAACGGATCAGTTTTCTTTAGTATATATTTACCTTTATAGTACTATAAAGTATAAGTATCTTTATACTACTTTCGTGGTACCGAATCGCTCATTTTTCTGTTTTTACTTTCATTTTTACTTGATGTGGGAAAATTGGCTCCAACTCTGCCCCCCCCCCCCCCGGGATTTTGACGAAATTACGCCACTGCTTTCATGGGAAATATAAACTAATTTTTTTTTGTTTAGCAAGTACAGGTCCTAATGGCCAGTACTGGATGTTTTTTCTTTCTATTCTTTTCTTTCTGGCTGTGGAAGAAAAAAATCTTACTGCATTCACCCGTTCTTAGTTTGTCATGGGTTGTTTTTTAACCAATATTTTTTTTTCTTATAGTAAAAGCTGAAACTTAATGCTGGATCAACAAAAACATGTCAAAATCTCCCCTAGCCAAAAAAGAGTAAGTTCTATATTTTACAAAGGTTTATTTGGATTTTCTTTACTTTTTATGAGTCGGACAAACATTTTTGGGGTGAAGGGAAGGTTTCAAACCCGGTATTATGGCCAGTAAAATGGCCTTGTCTTGAATGTATTTAAATATCGAAAAAAATACACCTCTACTGAGCAAAAATTCTGGATACAGTCTTGACTCAAAATCTCGTACTGAATTAGAAATTAAATTCAAGTGCACTAATTATTTCTTATCATTCTTCTGATGATTTGTTCAACAGCATACCGTAGCTGTAAGAACAGCCCTATACCCCATCACCTTGAAATGTTTCTCTGTATAAGAATCAGTGCAAAGATAGCTTTCACCATATTCCTTTAGCACGGTGTTTCTCTGTACAAGACTTGGTGCAAAGATAGCTTTCACCATATTTTTTTAGCCCTGCTCCATGAGTCTCTCGGAAAAAAAAGAAAAAAACAATAAATGAATGCTTTTGAGAGCAAATAACACACCGTTGCTCTACAGAAAGCAAAAAGCTCCTTTGTGAATCCTCAGTAGCAATGTGATTTTTTCTTGCCAAGAAAACTTTTCCTTTTTTCATTTTAGAATAAGATAGTAATGTATCTCTTTAAATCTAGGGGACAACACCCCCCCCCCAATAGCCATATTTGTGAATCTTCAGTGGTTGTCTATTAGTTACATATAATTTAGTTATCTAAAGTGGCTCTCCCGCATATTCTACATTTGATCCCTTTTTGGGACATTTTTATGGAATCTGGTAGGCGAGGGTTGCGAAAGTGCTATTTTAAGTACGCGAAGTTTTTGCTTCATGTCCCTAGGTGGTTCAGTAATTACACCTTTAACCATTTCGGTATGGTGGAAATGTAAAATCTAAGGGACCCCCCCCCCCCCCAAATAGCCATCTTTGTGAATCTTCTGTGGTTGTCTATTAGTTACATATAATTTAGTTATCTAAAGTGGTTCTCCCGCATATTCTACATTTGATCCCATTTTGGGACATTTTTATGGAATCTGGTAGGCGAGGGTTGCAAAAGTGCTATTTTAAATACGCCAAGTTTTTGTTTGAGGTCCTTTCTGTTTCTTTTGTTGTACTCCATCGTTTCCTTCTCTTTTTTTACATAGTTAATAAAGAACATTCATTCATTCAGTGAAAGCATTATCCATTTATATTCTTGCATAAAAGTCATCCTTCTTTCAAAAGAAAAAAAAAACAAAAAAAAAGTTATTCTCAAAATTTTAGGGGCTGTGAATTTTCACTAGTTATCTGATTGCTTCTTGCCAAGAAATATGTTGTATGCTTGCCAAACTCTTTTTCTTTTCTTTTCTGAACTTTGATTTAAAGTAGATAGTCTCAAAGCCTCCAAATTTATTAGCTTGTAGTCCTCCAAATTTGAATATAGTTATTAAATAGAATATATATATATATTCTATATAGAATATATATATATATATATATATATATATATATATATATATATATATATATATATATATATATATATATATATATATATATATATATATATATATATATATATAATATATATATATATATATATATATATATATATATATATAGAATAAGTTATTAAAATAGAAAATAGCTATTGCAATATATATTCATTACCTTAAAAAAAATTCATTATCCATAAGTTGAATTGCTCTTGGAGCCAAAGAACAAAATGAAAAATTTAGGAATTCTTCAGTTAGGTTTAGTTTTTTTTCCATTTTCAGAGTTAATTTCGATAACTAGCCTACAGCTCAGTGCTTCAGCGTAATCCTGTTGTAGCTTATATGATGAGCTCAAGTATATAGTCATATTTTTTTCACCAACGGGAAAAAAAAGAAAAAAAAACTTGGCTTCTTAAATTTGAAAGCTGGATACATAATAAAATAGAGAAACCACAGCTTATAGAAGTTATCTGATAATATATCGGGGCTCATTGCAAAAACTTCATTAAGATCACAGTGTAATTTCTAACGTTTATTTTTAATTAAAATAAATGAAACACCTAAATTTTTGCAGGAGCCAAAACAGTTCTGATTATATATTGAAAATAACCCAAAAAATGTTGTCTCAACCCTTTCATTTTTTCTTCTAAGATACATTTCCCTGAATTTGTTCTTCATCCTGAATTCGTATTATTTTTCTGGGGCGAGGGGTGGGGGCAAATCATTATTTAATTTTTATAAGGCGTTCCTCAAAATGTGTCTTACCCTTTATCCTGGTATTGACTAATCTCATAATTTTGGACATTAACTAGATAGCACTGATTGGCAATAAAAAAAATATGTTGTATTTTTGTTTAAATTAAAAAAAATTATTTAAAAAAAATTAAATTAAAATTTTATTTGGGACCTAAATTGGATGTTAAATCCTGCTAGTCGCTCCCTGTTCATCATCGTCATGATTAATATCAAAAGTTTTTTTTTTCGAATTATGATGAAAACAGACGAATTTATGATCAAACTTGCTAAAACCTAAAAAAATAAAATCATGCTAAAACCTCCGAATAAAAATCATAGAGGCAAAAAAGTAAACTAGTTGAGCCTTTGGACATTCTCCTTTTCATCACCATCATCACGATCATCACCAAATCCAAAATGTTTATTGCGCAAACCAGCTAAGGCTGCAAAGCCCAAAGGGGAGAATTTAGGTGACAACAGGCGCATTTAAGATCAAATTTGTTCAATTTTTTTTTTTGTTTTTTTTGATCAAACGCATTAAAGATCTAAATTGTTCTGGGGACAAAAACCCCAGAATGAAATTATTTGAGCCTTAGGGCAGTTCCCTTTTTTATCACAATTGCAAGTGAATACAAACAGTTCTATTTCAAATTTATTTGACAACTGACGAATATTGGTAAAATAATTTCATGGGAAAATATTGAATTTCCAATATGTATCTCTCTTCCCGAAGAACTGTCGGGATTAAGTGCTGGATACTTGTGCAAAGGAAGATATAAGGGCGGCTTTTTATTTAATATATCTTGCAGTTTAATTTTATTGAATCACTATGAAGTTCTTGGCTTGCAGCGAAATTGTGCAAAGGAAGATATAAGGGCGGCTTTTTATTTAATATATCTTGCAGTTTAATTTTATTGAATCACTATGAAGTTCTTGGCTTGCAGCGAAATTGTGCAAAGGAAGATATAAGACAGGCTTTTTATTTAATATATCTTGCAGTTTAATTTTATTGAATCACTATGAAGTGCTTGGCTTGCAGCGAAATTGTGCATAGGAAGATATAAGGGCGGCTTTTTATTTAATATATCTTGCAGTTTAATTTTATTGAATCACTATGAAGTTCTTGGCTTGCAGCGAAATTGTGCAAAGGAAGATATAAGACAGGCTTTCTTAGAGCTGTCCAAGGAGGTATGATTTAACTAATATTTTCTAGGGGGAAAGTGTCTATTTATGTGAACGCTATGAGGTAAAAAGGTATGGAAGGCTACTGGAAAATAATCAATTTCTTTTGTAGAAAAATAAAACTCTCTGGTTTCAAAATATGATGGGTCGCCGATTTATAGCAAAGCTTTTATAGCATTTGCATGGAATTAGAATCATTTCTAATAATATTTAATTGTAAGATTGGTGCAATAAGTTTTAAATTGTATGCCATAGCGTATGGAAAACTGTTGGCTATTTAACATGAAAGATATGGTAAAATCATCAGCGCCAATTTAGTTTGTGTCTGGCGACTTCTTTAAAAAGGAGAAAAAAATTCAAAGAGAATCGGGTATTTGAGATTATTAATCTGCATTAAAGCTAAATTTTTTTTTTTAGGAGTAATAGTTAGCCTAATAAGAATTCTATTGTTTTCAAGAATTGTTTCAACTCAAAATTCAGCCTATATCGACTAGGTTTGGGTTAGATTGAGAAAATCTTATATATGTCAAAAACATGTCACGTACCGGCAGTGCAGTGTATAATTGAGTTTTTCTTTCTCGTCTTTGTAGTTTGTTCTAGAGCCGATTTAGATCTTAGCCCCAGCGTTCGTCACTGATATTATCACTGCTAAGTTTATGTGTATTTCTTCTTTTTTCTCTCTTTTTTTTTCTTTATTGCTCCGTCTTGTCCTTTTTTTTTGTATGACGGCTTTTCAATAAATAATAATAATATTAAGTAGACTAGCTGACATTAAGCTGGTACTATTGACGGAGTTTAAGGCTCTCTACTTTCTCTTACTCTCTAGTCTTCCCTTATTTTAGAGAGCTTGAAAAGATACGTTTGCAACAGTTTGGAACTCTTCAAAATATATATATATATATATATATATATATATATATATATATATATATATATATATATATATATATATATATATATATATATATATATATATATACTTCTATTAGTATCGGGGCAGTCACATAGTCGCCCAGTCACAATAAAAAGATATTTCTAATTCAAAAATGATTAATTTGAACAGTTTAGGATAGGTTAAAAGACTAAAACACTAAAAACCGTTTAAAAGACTTTATTTATTCAGAAAATTTGTTTTTGTATATTCTTCAGAATCATATTCGGGTAAAATTGCAGATCAGAGACATTTTACTATCTTAAAAAGTAGCTGGGTTAGGAAACAGAAGTTTCAGTAAGAGATCTGGAGCCGAAAATTATCTCCTGGGAAATTTTTTTAAGCTCAAAAGAATTTTAACGTTAGCGGAAAATGCCAGCCGCTAAATCGTTCAACTCTCACCAGTTCTCTTGTTCATTTTCGCTAACCCTTGCCTTGGTAGAAGCGAAGTCGACAAGTAGGACTTATTTAGATTTGTGAGTTCTCAGCGCTTCTCTGTTTGGCAACAGGCGATCTGACTCTGTCTGTATGGGTCTGTTTTTCACATGTAGCAGGGGAAGAAAAACCCAGCTTTTGTGAAGAGCATAATATCAAACTAAGCAATTTTAAAGGACCTCGCTTTAAAAGTTTTAAGTTCCAAAGACACCGATGCTGAAATCTGATTGTCCACACAATTTTTAATTAGAAATTCACACAACCATATAGCCTATATCTTAAGACTTCAGAAAAAATCGAAAATTAAATTTTTAATGAAAGAGATGTCCAAATACACTTATGCAGTTTTTGGCTCTTCCGGGAGCGAAATTTAACAAGAAGAAACGTTGGTCAAAATCAGCAAAAATAAACTAAAATTACATGGCCCCAAGCATCTTAAGAAGAAGTGGCTTTCCTTTGAAGGTATTGCTGACTTTAGGGATCAGCAGATTGTTAATGTTTGAATTTTTATGGACAGAAAGCGTTGTCAAACTAAACTAGTTATTTGCGTTTTACTTCCCGCTTCAGTGTGGCAACTCTGACAAAAGTGTGAACTACCCTAATAACTTCACAATATTAAATTAATCAACAGAAAAGATTTAGAAAATTGTAGTTTTTATTATGGTTAGATCTAAATTTGGTCTTTAAGGACAAATATTTTTATGTCCTCTGTCCTTTATCGCCCTTGCCCTTCAAAAATGTGATTGGCACTTTAATTACAATATAATCATCAATTGATCAATAATATCATTAATATCAAATTATTTGCGTTTTATTTCCCGGCTCAGCGTGGAAACTTTTGGGAAAGTGTGATAATGCCATAATAACTTTACACTATCGAATTAACCAAAAGAAAAGCCTTGGAAAATCGCAGTTTTCTTTATGAATAGATGTAAGTTTGGTCCTTAAGCAAAAGTGTTTTCATGTCCTTGTCCCTGATCCTTTATTGTCCTTGTCCAACAGAAATGTGCTTGGTACTTCAATTACAAAACAATGATCAATTCAATTATTTGAGTGTAACTACCAAGTAATCCCCTACTTATCAAGTTTGATCAGATCGAGTTAATCCATTTAGACAGTTTTAAAACGTTAAATTAACTTTCTCAGCCGCAAATCTTTATAGTACATTCTGTAACCTAAATTGGTACTATTTCCTTGAAGTACAAAGTCTTCCTTTATGCCTCTGTGAGTACCTCCTACCCGTTCTCCCTCTACCCGTTCCCCTCCTTTCTCTCATTGTTTTTTCTGTTCTTCACTACTTGTTGAATGCGTATTTTCGTTGACGTCATTTCATTTCAATGAATTCATTCATTTCATTGACGTCATTGTTTATGGCTTTTTCTTTCTATAATTGAATCCTCTATAAAACTGTCGAATCAGATACAATATAAGCTCTATTTGGAACTTGGAAAGAAACTATTAACAAATGATCGAAATTTAAGATTTTTTTTTGCGATTTTTACCTGAACACAGTTTTATGATTGTTTTTTTTTAGTATCATCCAGACTTGAGCAAAAATGGAAAAGAAACTCATAGGATATTTGTTAGAATTAATGAAGCATATTCAGTCTTAAGTAAGCCATCATCCAGACAGATGTATGACGCAACACTTCTTCGAGGGTTTGCTGCAAGTGTGAATGCAACCAATGATGTCAATAACTATAGTGAATCAGCAGCGTAAGAGGTTTTTTTTCTACTGTATATTCATTTAAACCCAAAGGTTGTACGAGTAACAGAATGGTTTAACTGCCATCTGCTGTGATCAATAGGCATACTATTTTTTGCTTTCTGCTCTTTACGTGTTCAGGTACAGAAGGTTAATAGTGAATCAGTACGTGGTTTTACGACTTCAGGGTTCTAGAATAGGTTTGAAAATTAGAAAGTTAAAAGTTGAAAGTGTTAAATAGACCAAGTTGCTAAGACTAGAAATAAGTGAAAATGAAAAGATGACGTTGGGTAAGGAAAACATAGCTCAAGTAGACAGCTTCACTTACCTTGGTAGTATTACTAATAAAGACGATGGGAGCAGTGAAGATGCTAGACGTAGAATAGCCAAAGTTCAGGGTATTTTTCACAGTTGAAAAAAGTTTGGAAGAATAGGAAGATAAGACCGCGCACTAAGATTAGAATATTGGAAGCAATAGGGATGACAGTTGTCAAATATGGCTCTGAAGCATGTGTGCTCTGAAAAGCGTATGAGGATCTTCTAGATGTTTTCCAGAGAAATTGGCAACGGATTGTTTTGGGTACCCGACTGAAAGTTTGTATCTCAAAGAGTAAACTGTACGAAAAATGTGGGTCAATCTCGCTTTCTATGGTTATAATGAGAGAAAGGTTGAGGTGGCTAGGACACGTTCTGCAGATGAAGGATGACTAATTGCCGAAGATCCTCCTTGCCGGGCAAGCATCTTGTGCCAAACGAAAAGCAGGTCGTCAACGAATGGGTTGGGAGTATGTCGTAAGGAAAGATTTAAAGGAATGGGAACTTCTGTGGAGGTTGTAAAGAGGGAGGCTTTGAAGAGATTGGGACGGAAGAGGAGCGTGCGTAGCTGTTGGCCTCAGGCGGCTTGGTGTTACAGTGAGTTGTTAGTAGTAGTAGTATAAGATTCCCTTCCTGCCCTTAGTCTGTATCCATTTAAGCACAGAATGTACTTAGTTTAAATAAAAGTTTAATGGTTTATAATTATAATCAACCAGCTTAATATTTATTCCCTCCTTCTAATAGCTTTGAAATCAAACACAAAAGCTTCATGGTTTACAGAATAGTTTACTGTTTGTCACTGTTTTCTAGTTTAGGTTATTGGTGCTGGCATTCAGTGTTTGATGCCCTGCCATTCCAACTAATCAGACTTGTCTAATATAGTAATGATGCCAGTCATTTTACAAATTTCAATTTTTTTAGACACTTAGTAATGCCGTCAATATCACGCTGCCTATCACTGATGTGGCAATTCAGACTTCTAAAGGGCCACCAAACGCTTAAAGTTGTAATCGTTCTGGGTAATTTCTACTTTTGACGCGCCGGCGTTTTTACCCCTTGCAGCCAATTCAGTTCTTTAGAAGAACAAATTACTGAACAAGTTTGTGTTGTTTTATACCAGTGGTTTTAATAATAAGTCCCAGGACTAGGATTGCGATAGAAAGTGAGAGAGAGAGAGAGAGAGAGAGAGAGAGAGAGAGAGAGAGAGAGAGAGAGAGAGAGAGAGAGAGAGAGAGAGAGAGAGAGAGAGAGAGAGAGAGAGAGAGAGAGAGAGAGAGAGAGAGAGAGAGAGAGAGAGAGAGAGAGAGAGAGAGAGAGAGAGAGAGAGAGAGAGAGAGAGAGAGAGAGAGAGAGAGAGAGAGAGAGAGAGAGAGAGAGAGAGAGAGAGAGAGAGAGAGAGAGAGAGAGAGAGAGACAGAGAGAGAGAGAGGGAGAGAGAGACAGAGAGAGATAGTTTAAAAAATGCTAAACAACTGCATCAGCTTAACAACCATTAAATTCTTCATGAAGGCAATAACTGGTACAATTCGTCTACAATAGAAAAAATTGTACATTTATCTTTACATATCTAAACTTGTACATATCTATAAAGTGCGTAGTGCTCTCTGTGCTTTATGCCAATTCAGATGTAGTCCAAGTTTATGGATTAGCGACGCCTCTACTAAAAAGGTCCTTGCGTCGGCATTGTGGCAGCTGGGATCTGACAGTCAGAACTGGTATTGCCAAGCCGAGATCAATCGACTGTGCTACCACAGGCGTCCATTCAGATATAGGTTCCAATCTGTGTAGTTTCATTATTGTAATTTTCAAGTTTCTTACTATG
This sequence comes from Artemia sp. Qi Xiang Cuo, assembly GCF_049724085.1. Taxonomy (NCBI): domain Eukaryota; kingdom Metazoa; phylum Arthropoda; class Branchiopoda; order Anostraca; family Artemiidae; genus Artemia; species Artemia sp. Qi Xiang Cuo. The sequence goes on from NC_142800.1 coordinate 11,632,168, forward strand.
AGTAATTTGTGCATCAAGAGAATATCCATTTTATGCTTCTTCCACAAATGTAAGAGCAGCTAAAGGCCTGTTTTATTAAGAAACCTTATTCCAGTTAATTCCTCATTCTCTACGTTTTATTAAGTAATGATGTTAAAAAAAAATTTTCCACAAAATAAGTTTTTCAAAGAAAAGTAAAGAACTACATTAAACAAAAATGAGCAAAAACAAAATCAAATAATCTACCAAGCGTGAAACTACCACAAATCAGCATTGATAAATAAATGAAACCCAAAACGAACAGAAATTATAATAAATAACCGAGTCAAACTCAAAACGAGCAGAAATTAACATAAGTTGGGCTCAAAACCCCTGTGCCTTCCCAAGGCCAGATCATAATTTGCACTTTACTGAGAAAAATATAAATGTTTTTACTTTTATAGCTTTAATAAATCAAATAATATTAAGATTTTGATTACTAAATATCATTATATGTATATTAAACTGACAATGCACATTCATTTGTATTTTTTTCAGTAAAGAGCAAATTATGATCTGGCCTTGGGAAGGCATAGGTTAATTTCGGCTCGTTTTGAGTTTGACTCGGTTATTTATTGTAATTTCTATTCGTTTTGGGTTTCATTTATTTATCGATGCTGATTTGTGGTAGTTTCACGCTTTGTAGATTATTTGATTTTATTTTTGCTCATTTTCGTTTAATGGAGTTCTTTACTTTTCTTTGAAAAACTTATTTTGTGGAAAAAGTTTTTTTAATTAATTTCTGTTCGTTTTATATTGACATAGTCTTTTCAGAGAAAAAGAAAATAATATTTTAAATTTTTTCGTTTTTTTAAACATATATAGTTTGGCCTGCTATTTGTATATTGGAGAAAAATTTTCAGCAATTTTTAACAACATAAACCCTCTTAAAAATCTGGACACAAATAGAAGTGTTTAATTTAGTTTCATACATCGTCTAGTTGACCGGAAATGGAAAAATTGATACCATTCGAAAAAAACTATGTTAACTTTCTTTGATAGCTTGGATACACTTACGCTATTTTGATTTGGTTAAATCTTAAGAGCAGAAGCCGCCCCAAAAGTTTGAACATAAAAACCGCAGTCGTTCTTGGGATACTGCTGAGATACCTTATTGGGAATTAGCATTAACACAGTGTATTTTGATTTAATCTTATGGCAACATTTAGTTTTTATACATAAAGGCAAATGGGAAAGTGGGCGTGAAAGGGGGATTAGTTTCCTTCCAATCACTTTCGACTATTAAAATGAGGATCAGCCCTTTCTATTTTCAATCGAATGAGCCCTTTTTGAAGTTCCTACGACAACTCCTTCGATACAAAGTGCCCTGGTCTAAACATCACAACAACAAAAAAATAATAATTTATACCCACATCGATCTTTACTATAAAAATGTTAAGTCTTCCAATCACTTTCGACTATTGAAAAGGGCACTAAGCCTTTCGATTTCTAATCGACTGAGCTCTTTTTGACTTTCTACGACAACACTTCCTATAAACACCTTTTTTTATGCCCCCAGGGCATAACTTACAACTCTTAACCTAAGGGCTGTGAGGGTGGTTGTCATCCTCTCTGACCTAATTTCCAGTACTTCTAATTACATTAAACATACTGGCTATCGAAAAATTCTGATTGGATGTGTCTGATGAAATAGTGGTCTTGAGAGGGGTGTTGGTCTTTCTCCAATAACTTTCAATTATGAGAAAAGGCCATATCCCTTCCAATTTCCAATCAAATGAGCCCTTTTGAATTTTCTACGACAATGCTTTCAATAAAAACCTTATGTGCCCCCAGGGTATAACTTACAACCCTCGCCGTGAAAGCTGAGTGGTGGGGGGATTGTCATCCTCACAGACCTAATTTCGAGAACTTTCTACTACATTGAACAAAATGGCTATCGGAAAATTTGGATTGGGTGTGTTTGGGGGAATGGTGGGCGTGAGAGTGGGGTTAGTTACCGTCCAATCACTTTCAACTATTAAAAAGGGCACTAGCCCTCTAAATTTCCAATTTAATGAGCCCCTTTTGAAGTTTTTACGACAGTTCTATCATTAAAAACCTTATATACCCCCAGGGTAAAACTTACAACCTTCGCCCTGGGGACTCTGGGGGGTTTTTCATCCTTAAATATATCCTGTCCAGAACTTTCAACGACAGTGAATAAACTGGAGATATTGAAACCTTGATTGTCGAATATGTGGGAAATGGAGGGCGGGAGATGGGGGGTAATTTTTCTGCACTCAATTTAGAGTACTAAAAAGGGCAATTTCCATTTCTAATCAAAGGAGCCCTTTTAGAAACTTCTACAACAACTTTCTATTTAAACCTTATACGCTTCCAGGGCAATACTTACAGCCCTTGTACTGAAGGATCTGATGGGGCTATCATCCTAAAAGACCTAATTTCCAGAACTTTCAATACGTTGAACAAATTGGATATATCAAGATTTTGATTGGATGTGTTTGGGGAAATGGTGGGCATGAGAGGGGGGTCAGTTGCTCTTCAATCACTGTCGACTATTAAAAGGGCAATAGCCCTTTCAATTTTCAATTGAATGAGCCCTTTTGGATGTTTTTAAAACATCGCTTTCAATAAAAACTTTACATGCTCCCAGGGCATAACTTAAAACTCTTGCCCTGCGGGTGGTGGGGGGGGGCCTAGGTTGTCATGCTCAACGACCTAATTTCTAAAACTTTCAACTGCGTTAAATAAAATGGCTATTTAAAAATTTTGACTGGATGGGTTTGGGGAAAAGGTAAGCGTGAGAGGGGGGTTAGTTGCCCTCAAATTACTTTCGACTATTAAAAATGGCACTAGCCCTTTGAACTTCCAATCGAATGAGCTTCTATGACAAACATTTTAATAAAAACCTTATATGCCCCAAGGGCATAACTTATAACCCTTGCCCTAAAAACTGTGGGGGGACTGTTTTTCTGCTCTAAGGTATAATTCCCTGAACTTTAGCTGCGTGGAACAAAACGGCTATTTCAAAATTTTGATTGGATATGTTTGGGGAAATAGTGGGCAAAGAAGGGGTGTTAGGTGCCTTCCAATCGAATGAGCCCTTTTTGAAGTTTCTACGACGACGCATTCAGAAAAAACCCTATATGCCCCCAGGGCATAAGTTACAACCCTTGCCTTGAGGGCTGTGGGGGAGTGTCCTCCTCAAAAACATAATTTCTATCTGGAAATCCACAACACCGAACAAAATGGCTATCTAAAAATTTTGATTGGATGTGTTTGAGGAAAAGATGGGCGAGAGAGGTGGGCTAATTGCCCTCAAATCCCTTTCGACTATTAAAAAGGGCACTAGACCTTCGAATTTCCAATCGAATGAGCCCTTTTTCAAGCTTCTACGATAAAGATCTCAATAAAAACTTATTTGCCCCCAGGGCATAACTTTAAACCCTTGCTCTGAAGACTGTAAGGGGAGTGTCCTGCTCAAAGGTATAATTTCCTGAACTTTAACTGTGTGGAACAAAAGGGCTATTTCAAAATTTTTATTGGATGTGTTTGGGGAAATGGTGGGCGTGGAAGGGATGTTAGTTGCGTTGCAGTTACTTTCGACTATTAAAAAGAGCACAAGCCGTTTCAATTTCTAATCGAATTAGTCCTTTTTGAAGTTTCTACGACAACGCTTTCTATACAAAAAGCCGTATATGGCCCCAGGGCATAACTTACAATCCTTGTCCTAAGAGCTGTGAGGGGGTTGTCATCCTCAAAGACCTAATTTCAAAATCTTTAAACTACGTTGAACAAAATGGCTATCTCAAAATTGTGATTGGATGTGCTTGGGGAAAAGGTGGGCGTATAGGGGGTTTAGTTACCTTCCAATCACTTTCAACTATTAAAAAGGGCACTAGCCCTTCGAATTTCCAATCGAATGAGTCTTTTTTGAAGTTTCTATGACAAGGCATTCTATAAAAATCTTATATGCCCCCACGGCATAGCTTACAACCCTTGCCCCGAGCGTTCTGGGGGAGTGTCCTCCTCAAAAACATATTTTTTTATCTGGAAATCACCTCCGCTGAACAAACAGGCTATCTCAAAATTCTGATTGGATGTGTTTGAGGGAATGATGGGCGTGGGGGGGGGCTAGCTGCCCTCCAATCGATTTCGACTATTAAAAAGGGCACTAGCCCTTTGAATTTCCAATCGAATGGGCCTTTCTTGAAGTTTCTAGTACAACGCCTTCTATAAAAACCTTATATGCCCCCAGGGCATAGCTTAAAACCCTTGCCCCGGGGATTGTAGGGGAGTGCCCTCCTCAAAAACGTATTTTCTGTGTGGAAATCAACAACGCTAAACAAAAAGGCCATCTCAAAATTTTGATTGGATGTATTAGGGGGAATGATGGGCCTGGGGGGTCTAGTTGCCCTCCAATCACTTTCGACTATTAAAACGGGCACTAGCCCTTTGAATTTCAAATCGAATGTGCCTTTCTTGAAGTTTCTAGTACAACGCATTCTATAAAAATCTTATGTGCCCCCAGGACATAGCTTAAAACCCTTGCCCCGGGGGTTGTAGGGGAATGCCCTCCTCAAAAACATATTTTCTATCTTGAAATCAACTATGCTGAACAAAATGGCTATCTCAAAACTTTGATTGGATGTGTATGGGGGAATGATGGGCGCGGGGGGTCCAGTTGCTCCCCAATCACTTTCGACTATTAAAACGGGCACTAGCCGTTTGAATTTTCAATCGAATTAGCCTTTTTTGAAGTTTCTACGACAACGCCTTCTATAAAAACCTTATATGCCCCCAGGGCATAACTTTAAACCCTTGCCCCTAGGGTTGTCGGGGAGTGTCCTCATCAAAAAGATATTTTCTATCTGGAAATCAACTACGCTGAACAAAATGACGATCTCAAAATTTTGATTGGATGTGTTTGGGGGAATGATGGGCCTGGGGGGGGGGGCTAGTTGCCCTCCAATCACTCTGTCTATTAAAAAGGGCACTAGCCGTTTGAATTTCCATTCGAATGAGCCAGTTTCGAAGTGTCTACGAAAACGCCTTCTATAAAAACCTTATCTGACCCTCGGGAATGAACTAACCCACAAGCTTAGAGTTGTCGGGAATTGTCCTCCTCAAAAAGACGTTTTTTATCTGGACAGCTTTCAAACTGGACAACATGGAAGTATCAGAATTTAGGTTGACTGTGTTTGGGGGACTGAGCGGCTTGGGAGGTGGCCTCGTTGCCCTCCAATCACTTTTGACTATTAAAAAGGGCACTCGCCACTCCAATTTGCGATCGAATGAGCCCTTTTTGAACTTTCTACGACAACTCCTTCGATACGAAGTGCCCGGGTACGGAGAAAAAAAAAACACATTGTGCCCACATCGTTCTTTACTTAGGCAGCGCTAGCGCGCTGCCTATGATGATGTTAACTTTAGGTAACTGTAAAGGAATAGGTACATTTTTTTTTTTTTTTTTTACTGAGGAATAATTCCTTTACTCTGTAATCAAGTTCAGTAATAATGAGACCTTGTTAACATCATTCGGTAATAAAACGTAAAAAGTGAGAATGAGTTGGAATGAGGCTTTCTTAATAAAACAGGCCTTAAGTTTAAACGTATCCATTGAAAGTTATTAGTATAAGTCAATTTACAAAATCACAAAATGAAGGGAGACAAACTTCCCAAAAGCCATTGATTGTGAGGAAAATTGTTCCATCAATGTATTTTTGTCACTATTCTTGTAATTGTTTTCCGGAGAAGGGAAGGAGCTATCGTATTAAACCAGCGATCCTACATTTTTGGCAGCAGTCTCATTCGAAAGGAACCCATGATTTCTAGTGCCCTTTTTAGATCCGAAAGCAATTATGATTTCTAGTGCCCGCGATTTCTACGATTTCTAGTGCCACGGAAACCACGATTTCTAGTGCCCTTTTTAGATACCGAAAGCGATTACGACTTCTAGTGCCACGATTTCTACGATTTCTAATGCCAGGGAAACCACGATTTCTAGTGCCCTTTTTAGATACCGAAAGCAATTACGATTTCTAGTACCCACGATTTCTACGATTTCTAGGGTCACGGAAACCACGATTTTTAGTGCCCTTTTTAGATACCGAAAGCAATTACGATTTCTAGTGCCCTTTTTAGATACCGAAAGCAATTACGATTTCTAGTGCCCACGATTTCTACGATTTCTAGTGCCACGGAAACCACGATTTCTAGTGCCCTTTTTAGATACCGAAAGCAATTACGATTTCTAGTGCCCACGATTTTTACGATTTCTAGTGCCACGGAAACCACGATTTCTAGTGCCCTTTTTAGATGCCGAAAGCAATTACAGTTTCTAGTGCCCACGATTTCTACGATTTCTAGTGCCACGGAAACCACGATTTCTAATGCCCTTTTTAGGTACCGAAAGCAATTGGAGGCCGAGCAGACCCTCTCACGTGACATTTGTCGAAGCTCAGGGCTATCGTGGAGAAACCGGAGAATCCGTCGCGTCAAAACTGCAAGGTAGCCATCCGGGTTGCAGCGGTAGCTAGCAACCTAGTAAGAGACGATCACGCCCCATGTTGAGAAATGTAAAAACCCATAGGTCCTAAAAAAAGATTCAGATCAGAACAAAAAGTACACCATTAGAACCGCCTTGTTCGAAACCAATGTATAGGAAACTTTCTGTCCCTTGGCTTAAACAGCAAGGGAAATATATTGGCTTGAAAATCAAGAAAAGTGGCAGCTACGACAACATTCTGCCTAAACAGGATATTTTTTTTTTTTTGTAACTAAAATAAATTATTTCTAAGAGAGAATAAATTTCTCAATTAAAAACTGCATTTTTGATGTCTTTTCATACCGTAGTCTTTTCAAAGTATCAATCAGAAAGGTCGAAACATAAAGGAATATGTCTCCCAAGGTACTGTTGAAATCTTAAACTAAACTTTTTCGCATGTAGACCAATTATCTGCGTAGTGCAGGTTCTTATCGCCTGATTCTTTAACTTTGGCTGAGAGTGCTCTACATGGCTGGGGGCAAATCATTCGACGCTTCCTGTGTTTTTTCTCTAGATTTCTTCAGGTACCGTGGATCGACTGTGGCTGAGGTCATAGAGCAACATCGCTGACCCCTGTCTTAAACCAAATAATCAGCGACCTAAGGGCTCGAACACCCGCCTCTAAGACTTAGGATTGCGAATCCAGCGTGCCAATTACTTGGCTAGAATGGCTTCGAAGGTAGCATGATTTGTATTATGGAAATGAAGAGGAATTTATCGAGCTCTGAAAGCAAGTTATCATGATCATTATAATCCAGGACTTTTAGGGTTTGACCCGGACAAAATTGCAATATAAACGAAAATGGTACCAAAATGATCAGAAAAAAAATTCTGTACAACATACTAAAAGTCCCCATAAATCCGAGTGGGGTGAGTACTCGAAAAAACAGGGGAAAAGGGGGAAATGCGGGGTAAATTGGCAAAAATGCCGAGAAAACCCAGAAAATAATTCAAAGTGAGTTTTCTGGGGCTTTTCCATACGCTGATTACGAAACTGACATCTAAAATTCAGTATAGAATAAAAGTACAATGGGAAACGGGGGGAACCGGGGGAAGAGGGGAAAAAAATTAAAAATACAGGGTAGGGGTAGAAAGCACTTTGAAATATGTTTTCTGGGGTCTTTCTATCTGCTGATCCCGAAACTGACATCTAAAACGAAATAAAGAACATGAGCCCCGCCATAACGGGGGAAAAGGGGGAAAGAGGGGAAGAAAAGGGACAATTGAAGTCAGGGGTAGAAATCAGTTTGAAATGTGTTTTCTGGGGTTGTCCTATCTGCTGATCACGAAACTGACACCTAAAATGAAGGAAAGAAAACGAGAACCATGAAAACAGAACAAAACTGGAAGAAATAACGGAAAAGGGGAAGGGAAGCCTGACTCCTGAGCCAGCTGCTAATGGCTAATAAGTAGGCCTATGGACAAAATAACTCGCTTAAGTATCAATTCTTTTTACTTTTCTTTACAAATAAGGGTTTATTTATAAACCAAAAATAACAAAATCAAGAAGCTAGAACAACCATTTGAATTACTAAACATAAAGAAAACAACCGCTTGGCAGTGATCACAGCATAAAACTTCAGATGTTATAGGTAAAATTTGGACTTTTGTAGGCAATATCGTTGAATAAAAAACTAAAGAAAGAACTTCAGTAACTATAGGTAAAATCTGCACTTTTTAAGGCATTAGAGTTGACTTGAAAAACACAGCATTGATTTCACTAGTGGAGCTCCTCGTCTTCGACAATCTCTTTGTCTCTGTTCAAACAGTTGATACCCTGACATTCTCCGCACGCGAACGTACACGCTAATTCATTTTTCTTGCAGCTGCATCGCGAGTTCTCGCAGCCCGTCTTACAGTTGCATCTCACGACACTCAAAAGAGTCTGAAGTGCGGGCAACAAATCGGTCATCACATGTGAGTATTTATGGTCTCTGAGGACCCAACCCCAGTCAGCCGGGTCGAGGTCAGCTGGTTCCCATTTCCAATGGGATACCTGGAGGCACACTCGCTGGGAGTGGAATGAAGCTGCAGCTTCGGTTGGCGTAAGCCTTTCAGGCTTAACAACGCCGTAGTATTTGACGAAGAAACTTTTTCCAAGAAAATTCGATGTCGCAGCTTAGTGAGATCTTCGTTTGGTCGTGCTTTATACAAGCTGAGGAGAAGATATTCACCCGCTTTCACAATTTCATCTTTAGACGATGATTCATCCAGAAACACTTCGCATTTTTTATGAACACTTTGCTCTTCTTCAAAAGAGGTAGCACAACTTGCTTTCCAAGTCAAAAAACTCGGGAGGTCGTGTCACATCCCAAAAGTGCGTGCCCTACCAGAAGTAGCCTGGATACTTCTCCCATTTTTTTTAACTTCGTTGAGGCACCAGAACCGTATTATCGCTTCTTTTGCGTTCGTTGACGATTCGAAGTAAAGTGGTTTTGTATTAGGTGGGAGGTGATACAAGAGTAGAATCAGAAGGTCAGTGTCGTTGCCAAGAAATATTGTTTCGGAGTTTTCTGTTTTCGTTACGGCAATCTTCACTATGAGATAGTCAGCATCATCCTTCGAATGGACGACTTCAAATCCTTTGGCTCTGAGTTTTTCCCCGATGTAGCTTATAATTCGCAGTTTGATCTGAGAGTTGCTCAAAAACTCTTCCATATTTTTCTGGAGCTTCATCCCTAAACTGAAATCGATCACTTGAGGCTGGCTTTCCTTACACCGTCGGTTTTGGGTAGCATATTCAGTGGTTGAACCAGCACTGTATCCCTAGAAGACAACATTAGGGGAGGTACAGCGTCAAGTAATGAAACTAACATAGCAGTCACAGTTTGAATGATCAGCATCACCAATCTTCCAGGGTACTTACTGAAGCAGCCAACCTCCGTCAACTACAGTGACATGATCTGACGCTGGCAGGTGGTGAATCGAGTCTGTTTTCGCTTCTTTCCATATTGCTTTCGCTAGTGCAGGTTTGTCTGGCTGACGCATTATGCCAGAATTCTCAAACAAAGCGGGCGGATAACTGCACAGTTCGTAACGCAGAGTTTCTGCCATGTCATTTTCAGATGTATGGGCAGCAGTCGAAAGACGTTGAAAAAGCAGTGCAGGGTCGATATGCAAAATCTCGCCATCTATCCTTATGTTCCCATCGGATGCCAGTGTAAAGACTTTGTCTTTCTTCCTGAATGAAAAACTTTCGACGGATTGGCCAGCCATGCGCTGGAGGATCAGCTCACCTACAGCTTTAGCATCCTCTGCATTGCCGCCTTTTTGGGGAATAAGCCCGGAACCTATACTTCTAAGCTCTGTGGAACTAGTGAAAGGACAGTTCTCTAGAAGGAATTCAAGAAATGTCAGTAGATCCTTAGAACCTCTCTTTATTCGTAGTACGGTTGCAGTAACGTGCTGTTCACTATAACTGTACTCTAGGCTTATCAGTTTCTGCATTAGATCAGTCACTGAAGCGAGTAGTGGCAAAGACATTTTCCATATGTCTGGATATGGCACTGGATATGGCATATGGCACTGGAACTCCGCGGTGACTAGTCTACCTTGCTTCTCTTACTGAATGTCGAATTAGAACAGGATTATGTTGACGAACCCACGCGCTTGTTGATAACGGCGAGGAATACGGAATAAAGTAATTTCCATACCTTTCCGTATTTCTTTCTCGAGTGTTTTTTTTTTGCCTTTTCCGAACCTATGGGGTAGCCGAACCTCTATAGATCTCCTGTATTAACATTTGTAAACATTTCCACATGCTTTCTACCCCTACCCTGTATATTTCCCTTTTTCCCCTCCCTCCCCTCCCCCCATTTCACCGTTTTATGTTAATCAATTCTTTTATATCATTTTAGTTTTCAATTTCGTAATCACCAGATAGGAATACCCCAGAAAAGATCTTTCAAACCGCTTTCTACCCCTACCCTGTATTCTTCTCTTTTCTCTCCTGTTTCCCCTGTTCCCCCGTTTTCCGTAGTACTCTTATTATATACTGAATTTTCGATGTCAATTTCGTAATCAGCGTATGTGAAAACATCAGAAAACTCACTTTAAACTATTTTCTGGGTATGCTCGGCAATTTTCTCATTTTCCCCCGCATTTCCCCCTTTTCCCCAGTTTTTCGGGTACTCGCCCCACGCGGATTTATGGGGAATTTTAGTATGTTGTACAGAATTTTTTTCTGATCATTTTGGTACCATTTTCGTTTATATTGCAATTTTGTCCGGGTTCGACACTTTTTTGAGCTAAAAGTCCTGGACTATTAATGACGTCACGAAAAGAACAAAAATTGTTTTTATTATATCCCTGAATAAGGTATCAAAAATGGCAAGAAATTAATTTTTTCAAATGAAAGTGAAGAGTGACGTCCAATTTTAAGCAAACAGAAATGGCCCTAAGCTCCTCTTCTTACTCTTTTTGCTAGAGTCTAGGTTACGCTTCATCGAGAGTATACTAAGCTGTTGTTGAGGTAAGCTCTGTCAGCACTACTGTGAAATGCAAACCAATTTTGCCAAGATGTTTGTTTGTTTTTTTTTTGAAAAAATAAAAAAGTGATTTTCCAATCTTAATAGTTAATGTTATGGTTAGTACGAACCCGTTTATGTTTTCTTGTATCTGTAATTTGACAACCGTGTCATCTGGGACAAAAGAAGGCATTGTATTTATATAAATCTTTTGAAACCTGTTATGCTTATTTATTTTTGTTTCTTTCAGCTATTGGAGGGATAGTAGCATATGGGAATTTCGTGATAAAAGTAAGGACCAATATTACAAGAGCAGGCCGTACTATGGTATCAAAGGCTTGCAAAGAGTGACGAATGGCCAAATAGTAGTGGCTTGTTTTGTTTTTATGGCAGTTGGAGCTTCCTTTCATTATTACTTTATCAAGTAAGTTTTTTGTCTTGCTTTCTTTTTTTGTACTTTCAAGAAATGAAAATAAACATAGAGCAAAAAAGACAGAAAATTGTTGCATAAGAGGAAATTGTATCAATTATCAATAATTTTCTTTATCAAGATACTTGGAAGATTTAGTAAAATTTATTCGCAAAATATTGCTGATCTTCCTCTTCATAAGGTTTGAATTTTATGAACTTCAATGGCAGGTTCTTTTCTGAGCAAATTTTTTTTTATTCAAATGTTGTCCAAAATTTACATTATAGTGCGATATTTTAATATTAACCGGACAAAGATGGCTGACACTAAAAAAAAAAAAAATGTTTTCTAACACAAACGCCTCCCTATTCTTTATTTACATTATTTTCACAAAATACTATGGGGAGGGGGGGGGGGCTATCTACATCTTTAAAAATTAACACTGAACAACGGAAAAATAAAAATGTTGACAAGAAATGAAGTCTTGATTTTGACCTTATTTATCTGCTTTGTTTTACCTCCTGGGCTTGATTTTTTGGGTTTTTGGTCCGTAAGGATTGACAGTGGTGGCATCAAGAGAGAATCAATTACTACAGGCCCGAGCAAAGTGAGACGCTCTGGCTCGAGATGGCCTTTTGCTTGCCAGGAGCTTTGGCTGATATTGTTTTACCACTATCGATAGCATCGTATCGAAACCCAGGGCTACCTGAAGCTAACACAGGAGTGCAAATCTATGCTTGTTTTTGGCTATATTCACCTCAGAGTTTGCCACTTTATTATCTGAACAACTTCATACTTAAAACTGTTTGTCTCTAGATCAAGGGGACGATTGGAGGAGCTCGGGAAGAAAACCTTGCGATTTTTCGTATCAAACAGCACTCCCAAAACTGTTCCACTCTGTCTTTAACCAGTGCGGTGTTACTGTGTATTGTGGTATAATTTTATTCTGTCTGCCATTCAAGTTTTAGTTATATACAGTCAAAATTGTACTGGGAATATCAGGGTGTTTTACCGGCGCTAGAATGACTTACACTTAAAGAAAAAAATATGTTTTTGGATCCAAACATTTTCCACTTTCCGGATTTTTGCGTAATCTTTGAAAAATCTTAAGGAAGAGGGGCTCTAAAACAGAAAGAAAACTTCAAAATCTGTGGGTGTTTAAAAAATTCCGATTGTCTTCCCGAACACATGTAAAGTGTTCTATTAGAATCACATATTGTGCAATTGGGCCAATAAAATAAAATTTTTGTCCTCCTTGTTTTAGTGCCGTTTAATTTATATATACTTTTTCTTATTATAATTTTCTTTGCTCCTCAGCAACTATGATATGCCGCTAGTCGTGGTTGTTTTTTCATTTATTTTATTTTCAGCTTTGGTATATTTGGCATACCTTTTCTTGAAAGTTTCAAGCCAAGGGTTTTCAGGGATTACCTCTGCTGGGAGACTATTCCAGATGGTGAGGGATCTTTAGGTGGAGCTCATTTTTAGGTATTCCTGACGGGGTGTACGCTGTTCAAGGTAGTCCTGACTCCTATGGGTTGCGTTTTGACGAGTTGCCCATAGAAGCTTTGCTTTTTCGGGAACGAGCATTGATAACTCTTCTGATGGAGTGCATGTATGTATTTATAAGAGATCGGCACAGTTGCTGCGTTGAAGCGATCTTGGATTGATTGCAGAGGTTTGGCCCCAGGTTTTCTAGAACTTTCTTTGCTAGCTGCTTGATTTTGAGGCCGTTGGAGAGGAGCGATATGGCCTTTTGGCACCGGAAAAAGAAGGCATGCATATTCCATAACTGGTCTGATGCACGACGTGAAGAGATGCAAGATGGACTGTTCAAGGGAGAGACTTTTGCATCCTAGGATAACTTTTAGCTTCCTGGATCAGGGTGATCTCACTTTCCTGAGGTGTTCAGCCCTTGTGACATCTGAAGGAAAGTGGATTCTAGGAAGGCATAGTACTGTTATTGCCCGATTCTAAATTTCGCTCAGCGAAGTATTGTGAAGGCGGAAATTAGTAAAGAGACGATTGTATCTCCGGCGGTGAAATTCTACAACAAAGATTCGATTACGCAAGCGTACAAGTTTTTGCTTGAGAATGTGGAAGATGACGTAATGAAGGAAAGACGCGCCGCAATAGCTCCTGGGACTATGGATGGACGATATATGTGAAGCTTTGAAAATTGTGGAGTCACGAGGTAATTTCAATATTAGATTCACAATCCTGGACTCGAAAGAGGTGCTATCCCGTTCGATTCTTACACATCTTCGGGATGTAAAGTGCTATCCCGTTCGAGGTGCTATCCCGTTCGATTCTTACACATCTTCGGGATGTAAAGTGACCGAATGCTGCGAAAAGTTGAACTCATGCATTTACAGGGTTGGGCATCTGTTTGACAAGAAAGAATGGCCTTTTTTTCGTTAGGCAAACTCTGTACCTACAGTGATTAAAAAGCCCCCTAAAGAATGTATGGAATCAGCGGGCGGTCAAAAGAAATTCCTCGATGATTTAGCCGGTGCCGGGCAAATAGCCAGAGTAGTAACGCAAAAAGATTCTTTAGTTATATTGCCTCTCAATGCATACGATTCTCAGTCATTGGTGAATACTATTAAAGCTGGTTTACCCGAAGCAGCAGTCTCGGTGCGCATAACGGACTACCTGGCAGCTGCCAGAAATTTGTCGTTGTCCATGACCGATTCCGACCTCAAACCAGCGAATCCCGCAATTTTCAATGTAAACCAAATCGGAAATGGCCCATCATTCAAAATTAGTTTTACTGATCAGAGAGTCCTCAATACAGGGTTGAAAAACGGGCTCATAGTCGGTTATTTTTTAGTGAGGGTCAGTTCTTTTGCCAGCCCACCGAAATATTGTTTCCGATGTCAGTCACTAAAACACGTTGCAAAAGATTTTAACGAAGCGCTGAAATGCGCCATATGCAGCGAAGGGCATAGCGCATCAAAAGATACACCATGCACCTCTGTAAATGTGAAATGCGTACACTGCTTGGGGAAGCACCTGCCATTTAGCTTAAAGTGTAGAGTTATCCGAGATGTGGCAAAAGCTGAAGCTCAATGAGTGTTATTTTCATTTACTCAAGAAATATATACGGACATGCTTCCCATAAGTTACAGTTCCTGTACGACAGAAACCATAAGTATGACGTGTTATGCTTTCAGGAACATTTGCTTACAGGAGAGAATATGAGTTATGTTTGAACGTAGTCCAGACAAACAATATTTTTTCCATCCTGCTATTCGAAAGAGCTCAGCTAGTCGACCTTAGGTGGGGCTTGGACTCGTAATTATTCGAGAGCTAAATGCCTCCATTATTGAATCATGTGATTACTTCTTAGCTGTTAAAGCAGCTCTGATAACCAACATCGTGACTGTTTACTTACCCACGAACTATAGAAACCAGGCTTCAGAAACGAACTTCAACGACGCCTGCTCTCGCCTTGGCCGACTACTGTGCAATGAAAGAGTGGAACTATAGAAACCAGGCTTCAGAAACGAACTTCAACGACGCCTGCTCTCGCCTTGGCCGACTACTGTGCAATGAAAGAGTGGTAATCTGCGGTTACTTCAATTGCTCACCAGCCGACGATACGTAGTTCACTACATTACTTACCTGTTTGCCTAAAGGCATGCGATTTTAACCAAAAGATAATATTTTTACCTTCATCCGTAATACCTCTGGTGCAACATCCGATATAGACCATTTTTTCTGCAACTTTACGGACAGTAATAGACGGAGTAAATTTGATAGTGAATGCGTTTATAGTGACCATCTTGGCCTTAGTCTCCGAATAAGTAGGGCTTCCCCCAAACAGGCTAGAAAGTCGCAATGGTACACTCGTGATGATTGCGATAAAGCTGATCCTGTGCTATATAGAACGGTTCTAGATTCTGTGCTTTCAAAAATTAAAATCCCGTTTCAGCTACTTGAACAAGGTTGTTGTGAAGACTGCGAAGGGTATGGAGGTCAAAATTATAAAGGATATCGAGGGTGAGGGATCTTTAGGTTAAGCTCATCTTTAAATACTCCTGACAGGGTGTACGCTGCTCAAGGTAGTCCTGACTCCTGTGGGTTGTATTTTGACGAGTTGCCCATAGAGGCTTTGCGTTTTCGGGAACGAGCTTTGATAACTCTTCTAATGGAGGGAATGTATGTATTTATAAGAGATTGACATAGTTGCTGCGTTGAATCGATCTTGGATCGATTGCAGAGGTTTGGCGTCAGGGTTTCTAGAAGCTGCTGCGCTAGCTGCTTGATTTTGAGCCCGTTGGAGAGGAGCGACATGGCCTTTTGGCGCCGTCAAAAGAAGGCATGCATATTCCATGACTGGTCTGATGCACGGCGTGAAGAGAGGCAAAATGGACTCGTCAAGGGAGATTTTCAAGGATTACTTTTAGCTTCCTAGATCAGGGGGATCTCACTTTGCTGTGGTGTTCAGTCCTTGTGACATCTGAAGGAAAGTGGACTCCAGGTATGTCCAATCTTTTTATTGTCACTTCTTTGAAGATAAAGTCAGGCTGAGTCTTCCCATTTCGCGTCGTTGACCTGAAAAGCTCTCGAACTTTGGTGGGATGTTGAACTAACCAAAAGGAACTATTTGCGTACTGCTACTAATCCTAATCCTACTGCTACGAATGTTACTACTGCTGAGTCTAAGGGTATTTATGTGAAGCTTTCAGGGGATGTTTGACTAAATCAAAACACACTATGCACATATAAGTTGTTAAAAGGGTTTATCAGCAATATTTCAGCAACTGCTTAGAGCATCAACTTGAAACTTTCAGGGTATGTTGAGGGGGATCTTGAATTAAACAAACGGCTCTACGTGCATACTACTACTACCACTACTGCCCATACAGTTACCTCTACTATTGAGGCTAATGGTATGAAACTTACACCCTGCCTAAGTTGCCTCAGAACAAAGCTTTTTTGAAGAAATCTTTTGTTAAAGAATTTGATAAAAAAAACAACGTTATCATATCCCCGCTTTCCTCCTTACGAACGTCGAAAGTTGAAATTTTGAAAAGTTCGTTGAGTTACAAGCAACAGAAAATTAAACCATATTGATATAATTGCAGCTACTGAAGTCCAGGCACAAAAAATCCAGATCTCCCTAAAGTGACCGGTTTTCAGGAGTTTTAAAGTTACGGTTGACCACCCACTGGGGAAAAAAGGAGGAGGAGTAATGATTTTCGCAAAAGATTGCCTATCTCCTACCCTTATCCATGTACCAGGTCTAGGTGATTGCGATGAAATCATTTGGATATCTACAAAGCCCAAATGCCTACCGCGGCCTTACACTAATTTAATAATTTGCTCTTTTTATTTTTCACCGGACAGAATGCTTGTTCTCGTCGTAATTTTCACGACAGGCTACAAGCAAGTCTTGACTTTGTGACAATAAAGTATCCAAATGCCGGCATCTTAAAGATATACGCGAACGAACTATCTGTGCATTAATTATCTGTGCAATGATCAGAAGCTTAAGCAAATTGTTGATTTCCCTACTACAAAAGGTGGAACCAGTTTGGATTTTATTTGCACCAACTTTAAAACCTTCTACAATATTCCAAATACCGTTCTCTCCCCCTCGGTGGTAGCTATCATTTAATGCTACTTTTGAAACCACTGCTAGTTTTCAAAACAAATTACTCAAGTTCTGAATTTTCGTACCACCCAATAACAAGTCAAGGTCTTTTGATTTTGGTTCTTGGATTACGTCCAAGAGTTGGGATGATGTTTTGTCGTGTGTAAATCTTAATTCAAAGGTCAGTTTGTTTCAAACAAAATTAATGACAAATTACCAAAATTGTTTCCCAGAGGTTACGAAGAAGGTGTGTTCCTCAGATAGACCTTACATTAATGAAAAAATAGAAGGACTAATCCATTTGAAACTAAAACTTTTTCGCCTTGGAAAGAAAGAGGAAGCCTTAACCCTCCGTAAACAAATTAAGAAAGAAATACGTCGTGCTGCTTTGCGTTATGGTAAGAATAAATTAAATTATTTAAAACAGAGCAAACCTCAGCAATGGTTTCAGAAAGTGAAAGAAATAGGGGGTCGGTCGTGCAAGAACCTTGATTTTCATTCTGGATAAATCACCTGAACAGACAGCAAATGAGCTTAATAAACACCCAGCTAGCATTGTGCGAACGTTCCCCCTCCCTCTGAAAATCAGCTAATCCCCGAAACTCCAAAAGTTAAAATCCCAGAAATTTCGGCGAAGCAAATAATAGAAAAAATACAGAAACTGAACAAAACGTATTTGTCCCATATATATCCCAAATGATCTAATAAAAGCATTCCCTGATGAACTATCAACATCCCTTATAAGTATTCTTAGTGATGATACTAATTTTTGATTTTACTCTTTGTGCTGGAAGCTGGGCTCTGTTACTCCAATCCAAGATAAGGGATGCGTAAGTAGTTTTACTGGAGTACGACCGATTACCTTAATTCCAGTTTTTTCATATATGTACGAAAGTTTCATAGCTGACTGGTTAAAGGCAGAGATTCTTGAACTTGTTGACTTACAACAATTTGGAAACCTGAAGGGGGCATCTACTTCACACTACCGTTTTCGTCTTCTTGACACCGTTCTTAAAAACCTTGAAAAGCCTGATACTTGGTTAAATATTTAATTAATTGATCTCCAGAAAGCGTTCAACCTAATTGACCACAATACCCTCTTAAATAAACTGCTGATGGAGTTTCAAGTGAGTCCCTTTCTAATTAAAATTGTTGCCTCCTTTTTAACAAATCGTTTTCAAATTCTTAGATATAAAAATGTCTATTCCGATCCCCTTCCTATCTTTTGTGGGGTGCCCCAGGGAACTCTGATGGGTCCCATTTTATTTCTTATACTGGTTAATAGCCTCATGACTGACCACACAGAGCGATGGAAGTATGTGGACGACATGTCTGCACTTGAGGTTTGTCGACGAAATATCAAAAGTTCAATTATGACATTGTTTGACGATGTCACGCTGGAGGCTTCTTTGTCGAAGATGAAAGTTAATGCTAATAAATCGTCAGTTATGACAGTTAATTTTTTTAAATCCCCCCCTTCTTTCACAAACCCCATTCCTCCCAAAATCTCTGTCGAATGCATTAAACTACTTGGGGTGACAATAAATGCTGACTTAAAGTGGGATACCCATGTTCAAAATATCCTAAAACATGCTTCCCCAACGTTTCCCTTCTAAAACTTTTGTTAAAATTTTCTTGCCCCCCCCCATCCTAAGGATCTTCTCCATCTTTATTGTCCTTTTATTCGGCCAATACTGGAATTTGCGTGTCCAGTGTGGCATTTTGGTCTTTCTTCAGAGCATGTTTACATGAATTAAAATGTCCAAAATCGAGCACTTACAATCATCAGTGGTGAAGGGAAGGCTCCATATCATTATCTACTAGGTAGGTTCGAACTAACCACGTTGGTTGCGAAAAGGAACCTCTTGTGCCTTGGTTTTGGTACTAAGACCCTGTCTGTTCCTCGATTACGTTCCATCATCCCCGAACCCTGCTTTTCCACCCGCAACAGACCATCCCGTATAAAATCCCAAAAAGTCCCCAAACTGTCTCCCATCCCCGCTAAAACATGAAAGATATCGCAAGAGTTTTGTTCCGAGTTTTTTTGAGTTGTATAAGAGCCAGGAAAACTAGTCATTAATTTTATTGTTGTCTATTTATTTATTTTTTTCTTACTTTTTAACTAAATTTTTGACTCATATATTTTTTAAGTATTTTCATTAATTTTATTGTTTTCTATTTTGTTTTTATTTTTGACTTTCTAATTAAGTGTTGACCTTTTTCATGTATTTTTTTTTTTTACAATGAATTATGTTTGACGTGAACGTCACGTTCTTTTGATGAAATATATATATATATATATATATATATATATATATATATATATATATATATATATATATATATATATATATATATATATATATATATGTGTATAGTGCCTTTGAGATATTTATATAGTGCTTTTTTTGGGCGTAAATTAAAATTCGGCAAATATGCTGTGAAAGAAATTTTTAAAAGAAAATTCTATTTTATTCTATAAACTTTTAGGGGATGTTAAATTAAATCAAAATGTACTTTGTTCAAGGAGGGTGCCAAAAGGGTATATAAGGAGTATCTTAGGAACAGCTTAGAGTATTTAGGCTCCTAAGGGTATGGAGGTAATAATTATAAGGGATATCGAGGGGGATTCAGTTTTTCCAGTAATCTTCGTTATGATGGTGATTTTTTTCTCTTTTTTTCGGTATTATGGGAAATAATAAAACACATAGCTCGTACTAAGGGTTATTTTCAGTAAAGTATAAATTATGTTCTAGTCTTTAAAAGGTACGGGGGGTGTTAGCCCCACTCCTCTTAGTTTCGGTTAGTTTTGAGTTTGAATCAGTTATTTATTGTAATTTCTGTTTGTTTTTGGTTTCATTTATTTATTGATATTTAGTCGTAGTAGTTTTACGCTTGAAAAATTTCTAATCATTTTTCGTTAATGTAGCTATTTACTTTTCTTTAAAAAACCTCTTTTCTGGAAATTGTTTTTTGAAATTAAATATTAAAAAAAAGAAATCACGTTCACGGTTTACTGACGATGAACAGAAAAGATAGGAGGAAAACCCTGAATGCTGCGCAAGAAATGCAACAATCACAGTTTTGTCAGAGTTAATTTGGCAAAACTATGAATGTGCTGCAACTTTGCTATACAAAATGAGAAGTAATTGACTTGAAAAATGGAAATTATTCACAAAATTTAGCTCATACAAAATGGTCTAAAAGAACGTTCTCTGATGCATTCCTAAGTCCAATTCTTCGTCACAGCTCTCAGTGTCTGTCAAATCTTGTGCACTATTTCTTAGCGGAATGAACTCCCGGAAATTTATCCATCCTACTGGAACACATAGCAAATAGATTTTCAAAATTTCCCTCTTTTTTGCCTCCATAGCGTGTCGATTCGTGCTTATGTTCGGGTATTTTTTTTTCATCACATTTGTCTTCAAGAAACACCTAGAGTGGCATTATTACTACTACTACTACTAACAACTCACCGCAGCACCAGCCGCCTGAGGCAGACACAGTAACGCACGCTCCTTCTCCATGCCTACGTATTAAAGGTCTTCCTCTTTACACCCTCCTAGCAAGTACCTATTTCCCCTAAATCTTCCTTTATGACATCCTCTCACCCCAACCAAGGACGCCCTGCTTTTCATTTAGTCCTAGACGGTTGGCCGAAAAGGAAAATCTTCGGCAATCTGTCATTCTTCATCTGCAGAACGTGTCCTAGCCATCTCAATCTTTTTTCTCATTATAGCCCTAGAAAGCAGGATTGAAACACACTTTTCGTACAGCCTAATGTTTGAAATACGGTCTGTCAGTCGGGTCCACCTGATCAATCTTTTCATTACCGAACGTCATCTTTTCATCTTCACTTATTCCTAGCCATAGTGAATTAGTCTTCTGAACTACTACTAACTACTACTAAAAATTCAGCGCAGCACCAAGCCGCCTGAGACCAACACAGCTACGCTCGCTCATCCTCTACCCCAATCGAGTCAAAGCCTCCCTTTTTACACCCGCCCACGAAGTTCCCATTTCCTTTAAATTTTTCTTTATGACGTCCTCCCACCCCAGACGGGGACGACCTTCTTTCCACTTAGCCCTAGATGGTTGGCCGAAAAGAACAATCTTCGGCAATCTGTCATCCTTCATCCACACAACATGCCCTAACCACCTCAACCTTTCTCTCATTATAGACCTAGAAAGCAGTATTGAACCACATTTTTCATATAGCCTATTGTTTGAAATGCGGTCAGTCAGCCGGGTACCCAGAACAATCGTTAAGCAATTTCTCTGGAAAACATCTAGCAAATCTTCATCCGCTTTTCAGAGCGTCCATGCTTCAGAGCCATATTTGACCACTGTCATCACTGTAGCTTCTAAGATTCTAATCTTGGTTTGCAGACTTATCTTCCTATTCTTCCAGACTTATTTTAACTGTGAAAAAAAACACCCTGAGCCTTGGCTATTCTATTTTTAACATCTTCACTGCTCCCACCATTTTTGCTAATAATACTACCAATGTAAGTTAAGCTGCCCACCTGATCAATCTTTTCGTTACCCAACGTCACCTTCTCATCTTCACTCATTCCTAGCCTTAGTGACTTAGTCTTCCTAACATTAATTTTCAAACCAATACTAGCACCCTTAACTCACAAAACCACTAAAACTTCATTCATTTTGCTCACACTTTTATCTAGGATGCTTAAATAATCAGCATAATCCAAGTCCAGGAGACTTTTTCCTCCCCATTTGATTCCGTGGTCTCCCATTGCCTTTCCTGTGCTCTTTAAAACAAAGTCCATCAAAATAATCCATATAAAGGGGGATAGAACACAACCCTGCTTAACTCCTGATTTAATACAAAACCAGCTGCTAACCTTCTTTCCTACCTTAACCGCAGCAGTGTTATTCTCGTACATAGCACTAATCACTTTAATGTATTTGTCTGGTATACCATACAAGTATAAAACCTTTACTAAAGCTACTATATCAACAGAATCTAACGCTTGATCATAATATATAAAACTGAGTACCAAAGTTGTTTTAAAACTTAGGCACTTCTCAATTATTACCCTAAGAGTGAAAATTTGGTCGACACATCCTCTAACTTTTCTAAAACCGCACTGCTCTTCTCTTAAAACTTTGTCTACGGCATCTCTCAGTCTAAAAAGTATCATATTACTAAGCAATTTGCTACCTACAGAGACCAGACTAATGCCTCGATAATTACCACACTCCCTTTTAACACCTTTCTTATAAAGTGGCTTAATTAAGGTTTTCCTAAAATCGTTAGGTGCTTCCCCTTTTTCAAAAATCATATTCATAATCTTCAATAACTTATTTCTAACCTCAGAGCCACCTTATTTAAGAAACTTATTTACCACCCAATCAGCACCTGGAGACTTATTATTTTTTAATCCTTTTAGTACTGTTGCTAATTTCTCCTCACAAAACAAATCTTCCTTCACATCCAATGTATCACAAACTTTTTCATTTTCCTCTATATTTTTTCCTGCAACACTATCTCGGTTAAGCAAGTTCTCAAAATGTTCGGCCCATCTCGCTTTAGCTTTTTCCTTATCGCTAATTGCCACCCCATTCCTATCTTTCACTGGGACAAGTCCGGATTGACTACTACCTCTCAATTTGTTAACGTGCCAGTACAATATTTTACTATTATGCCGTCTAGCTGCATCTTCTAAATCCTCGGCAATTTTATCCATGGCCTCCACTTTACACCTCCTTAGTTCATATTTCAATGCTTTCTCCACTTTCTTTACATTTCTTTTGTTTTCATGCGATCTATCACTCAGATAATTCTTGTACAAGTCCTTTCTCCTTTCTATCAAACATGAAGCTTTGTCACTAATATTCTTAGCTGCAGTTTTAGCTTTCTTCTCTAATACACCTTCAGCAACTTCACAAATTATTTCTCTAAAATTATTCCAACCATCTTCCACATTATCAAATTTTAAACTCTCAAGTTTAGTATTCAACTGTTCCTGGAAAGTGTCTCTCAAATTCTTCTCTCAAGTCTTCTGAACATTAATTGTCAAACCTACTCTAGCATTCTGAACTCGCAAAACCTCTATAAGTTCATTCATTTTGTCCTATTCTTCCTATTCTTCCAAACCTTTTTAACTGTGAAAGATGTTTTGTGCAAAGGTTTTCAAGATCTGTTTGATTGTATTGATTATCTTTTCAATATCGCCTTTAAAACCCTCAGCAGCCATGTGAGTATTATATTTGGTAAGAAATTTGAGATCTGGATATTGATGTTCTTTAGATCTGGATGCGATCTCCATTGATATACAAGGTTAGAGCTGTGAAAAAATTCTTATAAAGTTCTTAACTTCTTATATTTGGCTTCTGGAGTTCATTGCCCAGAATTCAAACATTTCAACACCAAGAAATGTTTCTATAACCTCAACAAAGGTACTTATTATATTGTCAATGTCGTGTTTTTGCACAACATAAAAGACAACAAAAACATACTTTTCATCAAGTATTGGAATCTGAAGGCAAAATGTTTCGTTGAACACGAGTCGACTTGTGGAAAAGCTCTCCTTAATATATGGCTCATAGGCAGAAGCACAACATTTCAACAGAAAAATTGACCACTTGGCTCATATACGAGTTTATTCCCTTGCACGGAAAAGAGCTTTGGCAGGTCTTGATTGATGGGTGCCTTTACCGCACCAATCAATCAATTACTATTCATCATCACGTATAATCGTATCATTATACATTGTAATATCACCATTTAGTGTCATATCTTACGTTAATTTCTTTAAAAATGCCTTCATGAACAATATCTTTTGATAAGTTTTAACTGAGGTTTTTACAGCTGGAAATTTGTTGTGAAAGTTGTCGTGCATTAGACGAAGCCGCGAGGAAGAAATCAAGATAAAACATATAGGTGGATGAAAACTGGTTGTGTAATGTTTCAATAATTCTATATTGATATAACAATTCCCGCTGCGTCGTTGAGTCAGCAAACTGTCTTCTTTTTCAACTTTTTCTAAAGCCTCGTGTAGTTTTTGTTATACAGCTGTTCTACGCTGTTCTACGCAGTTCTACGTGCACTACTGTCATTTTTTTAAGCCGTTAAGTAATTTTTTGCATACATTCTTTTCTAAAAACTGATCTGTGAGAGACTTAAAATAGTAAACTGGTTTATTTTTTTCCTTTAGTTTTCTTCTTCTATAGTTGTTTAACCAGTTTTCTTTCTTCTTGGAATGTCGGAGGGGAATTCCAAAAGAAAAGAAAGCTCTTTTCTCCTCTGTTCAGTTGGATCCTATCTTCTCTGCAAATCGTTCAAATAAATCTTGTCTCATCTCTATAGGTCGTTCGTTTGTTTTACAACTTCATTACGAAGATGGCAATTGGCATAATCGGAGAGCCTGATCCAAACATCTATATAAACGCTTATTACTCACTGGAATTTTTATCACCAAACATATTAAGCTTTTACAAAATCAATGTTTTATCTTGCCGTTTTATTTGTTGCTTTCGCTAGATTAAACAAAGCCAGTCCTCGAGACAATATATTAACTATTACTGGGAAATCAATATCAAAACTGTTAGTAAAACAAAAATAAAGCTATCAGTGTATTAAATATTGGCGGGTTTATGATTGGCTGAAACACAGTCGCGGTTTTGGCATCAAATAGAGAGTCCGCATTCACAAATTTGTTAGATGTTTTCAACAATATAATTACGGTTTTACCACGATCTACAAAATGGACCAACACAAGGGACCTTGACAAACAGATTTGGACATCAGCCTTGAAAAGGACATAATCGATATAACGTGGAGAAATGTATAACTCAAAATTATAAAAACGACATTTATGGTCATTGGCGTCAATTGAAGGAGTGGGGAGAGGGGAAGGGGGGGGGGTAAGTTAAGGCATTTTTTCATCCCTGTGGGATTTTCTGGCTCTGCCAGATTTTGAAAAATACCCTTTTGCTGCATTTTCATTGAAAAATTGAAAAAACGACAATATCCCTCCTCCCCTCCCTAGATTTCTAAGTTCATTTTGCACCCACCCTACCCCATCATTTACGTGAGTTGACACCACTTTACATGGTTATTTCTTTTGATAGGTGGGGGGGGGGTCAAAACACAAAAAAGATCATTTTTGGGTCACCATTTCCTCTTTTTTTTTAGATTGCGTCCTTTGAACCAGTATCAGGGGGATGAATTCCGTCTACCCCGTCCCATGTGCACTTATGTTATGCACTAAAAATATTTTATATGCTCATTTCTCTTTTTATTTTCTAGAGGGTCATCAAATAAGACCAGGACATATTTGGATGAACGAGATAGACAAGTTGGGAAATCTCTTTCAGAAGTTCGCAGATCTGCTATAGATAACGGGAATCAATCACAATTAGAAGCTGTTAAAGCTAGATTTAGAAATAGGACAGACGGCGGTGAATCTTGAATAGTGATGAATATTTAAACTTAGTGGACATTTCGAAATTACATTTGAAGAATTATTTGAAGTCCAAAGGCGAATAGTGCAAGAACAAATTTCTTATTTGTTTTTAGTCTTGTTTTAAGGTCTTAAATATGAAATCGAAGTATTTTTTAGGATTATTTGATTTTATGATTTCTTTAGCGAGAGTGTGGTCTTTATGTAAACATCTCGAATATTTTAACTTTCAGCTTTTCACAAGAAGGAAAGAATTATGTCACAAACATTGTTTCTATTTTTCATAAGCTTGTAAGCAGAGGGGAGGGGCTGCTGGCCGGTGTTCCCAACCCCTAAAATACTGATATTTTTACGATCCTACCTATAATTTCTTATATGTTTCAGACAATTTGCCTATCTTTACGTTTTATAAGTTGTTTTCCCTCTGCCAAAACAAAATACTGCGGGCACGCCGGATTGGTCAGTTGTATGAATAAATTAAAAATGTAAATATTCATAGATCTATAATAAACTAGACAGAAAGACTTTTATAAGCTTTAGCACCTCTTCCCCACCATAAAGATTCTTGTAACTTTTTAGCGAGATTTATAAATATCTTTTCGCATTGAATAATTTGACGGGCTTGAGAATATAGAGCAGTGATTCCTAAACTTATTTGTCCAACCGCCCCCTTTCCACAGAAAATTTTACCCACCGCCCCCTGCATTTTTTAATTTTAATAGCAATTAATAAAGGATATAAATATTATTGTATCTGTGAGAAAAGGAATTAACGAGTAAAAGACTAACTTTAATAATGATCATTATTTATTTATCATTAATTGTTATTTTTATAAATAAATCATCAAACGTCTCGGGAAAAAATCTTTCCATCACCAGTGGTGTACTAATTTTCAAGGACCGCAAGTCAGTGTATTGAATTTTACAGATTTACGTTTTTCGTGAAATATAGTAAAGAAACTTGTAAATTGAGAACATCGAAGTTTGAAATTATGAAAATATTTATTAAATTCAGAGTAAAGATAATGCAAAAAAGAACCTTAATGTGAATGTGAAGGAGGAAGCTGATGTGCAAATTTCGCAAATTTCGGTTCTATCTTCGTCAGCAGTAATCTTACATCACCGCGATCGATTATTTGCAATCGGTTTCTGATTTTGTTAATAAATTGGTTATTGCACTGAATCCACGTTCCACTAAATTTGATGGCGGAAATGCAATTAACAACTTTTGAATTACAGCCTACATTTCTGGATAAGCTGTAGGTGTCTCGTTATGCAGCCAGAATTGTTGGTACCCACTTCTGAATTTAAATTTCAATTCATCATTTGTAGTCACTTCCATCAATTCTTCTTGTAACTGTGGAGAATCTTCTGTGTTTGCACTTAAAAAAGGATCTAAAATCTAATCAGGTATATTCACTTTTAATAAATCATTAAATCGTTTTTTAAAATTTGAATGAAATGCATCCAAGTGCTCCCAATAAGAAAGTAAGTCGCTGTCTTTTTTTTCTGTTCCTGATAAGTTTGAAAACTGGCTGAATTTCCCTCGTCCGAAATTTTGCTTGTTCACAAGAAGTTTTGTCATAAATGCAGAAAGAACAGATTTTGTTTCTATTAAAATCAATTCATCACCTTGAAGTTGAAGATTGGTTTCATTGAATTTTTGAAACAAAGTGGACAAGTAAGTGATGTCACTTTTGGATTGAATTAGTTTGGATCGCAAATCCTCATTTTTATCTTTCAAAAACTCCAGCACCGAGTTAAATAGCTTAAAAAACCTATCTAAACAGGCACCCTTTGACAACCACCGAATTTCTGTATGAAGCAGCAAACTTAAATTCTTCATCGTTTTCAATACAAAGCTGCTTAAATAATCTATCATTCATTGATCTGCTTCTGATTGTGTTGATAGCTTTAATTACATATTGTAATGAATTATGTAGGCGTGCACTTAAATTTTGGGTAACAAGATGTTGGCGATGAATGACACAGTGTAGATGTGAATGCACTCGGCACCTCCTTTTTTAAATATGCAAGAAAATCCATGTAGCGCCCCTTTCGTAATCTCTGTAGACCCCTGTGACGCCCGCTGGAGCACCATATGTTGCTATTGATGAAATATTACTCGGAGGTATTCCTTTTTCTTTAAAAAAACTCATCTAATGCTAGAAATATCGATTCACCCTTCGTATCAGTTTGCAAATATTTAGCAAATAATAATTCTTGGCACATTTCTTCTTCCTTTATGAACCGCACGTATGCTAAAAGAAAGGCTTCGTTTCCTGACAAAGTCGATTCGTCAGGCTGAATAGAAAAGCGAGATATTTTTAAATAGCCACACAATGAATCTTCAATATCTTGTGCCATTTCATCAATTCTTCTTGGATTGAATTTAACACCAATAGTGTTATTGGTCAAAGAATTTTTCTTGATAATTTCAAATGCTGGCTTGTGTAACACAGTACGTATTACTTCACTTATGGCCGATGTTATTAGATCTTCACCAATAGTATGAGGTTTTTCTGATTTGGCAATCATTAGTGACATATTATAAGAAGCAAGTAATCCATCGCCACCTTGTGAGGTTGCGGTTGAAAAGATTTTTGCCACTGTCGGTTGTTGGCTAAATTTTTCTTTTGGTGTACGAAAATAACTTATATTCTTTTGTTTTTTAGCACCATGAATTTTAGTCAAATATTCTTGTGGTCTAGAAGGCTTCATAGCTTCTTTTGATAATGTTTCCTTATAAATCAGACACATTAGCATTGCAATATTTTCAGGCGACTCAATTAAGCCATATTTCAAATATTCGATTTTATATTGTCTACATTTTTATCTGTAGAAAAAATACAATTTTTATGGATATATCTAATGAAATATAAATAAAATGATACCATTAATTGTGAAGCACATATAATTACAACAGAAAAATGATAATACTCAGTGAGTATTATTATTTTTGAGTATTACTCACCAATTATTTAAATTTCACTTGGGTGTACTTGGGTGTTTGTTTATAAATTATTTTCAATACTTTGAGAACAAACGTAAATATTGAAAAATGTTATAGAAAAACTGAAAATACAAGAAAATAAGTCAAGATAAAGTTTCTCCTGCTCCAAAATATGTTAACTAGGATTAATCTGCATATTATGAAGTAAGATTTGTTTTCTTAACATATTTCCTTATGCACTGGTCAAACCCTAGCCTTGTACCATCGCTTGAAATTCTACTCAAATAACAGAAATTGGATTTTAAATGCTCTATTGCATTTTAACTACTCCGTACTCTATGTTATAGACTATGGAGATTTTCATAATTAGAATATACGAAGCTTTAGAAAAATGTGCACTAACTGAATGTTATTAGGGGGCGTGGTTTTGAGTTTGGGAGAAACAATTCTATAATTCATTTGATTCTTGGAATACCTCAAATCTAAAAAAATCTTACATGATTTTCATGTTACGTGTCTGTATTTGTTGAGCCCTCCCCCTCATTTTTGTAATTTTTTTTTTATGCTCTGCATTAATTTATTCTGACCATCAGAATGGTGGTACATGTAATATGGGTGCCCACTAGAAGACGGCTGGACTAGCAATTGGCCCTCTCCTCACACACACTCTCTCTCTAGAATACCCAAAGTACATACACAAAGTTTTTACTAGCAACAAAACATATTTTTTGACGAAAAAATCTTTTTCAACCCCTCCCCCCCCAAAATCCAAAATATTTGTAGGCCTAGTTCCAAATTGAAAAATTCATGCAGATGCCCATGGTACATGAAAGTTCCAAGCTCCGGAATTTCTGTCTACCAATCACCACTGGTGGGTTCACTATTGGTTTCTCACTACTAATTTCAAAAGACTATCAAAGATCTGGAAATCTACCTACCTTTCGAACCATCTGAAAGTGCATTTATTCTACAGTCTGATCATACTCATTGCTCTGTATGGGTGTTAAACCTGGACATTAAAAGCTGAAAACGAGTGCAACCTCCTTGCGTTCGAAATGAGATGTCTGCGCCGGATAGCAAAGATCAGATTTACTGACCATGTCACAAATGAAGAAGTCCGAAGAAGCCTGAAGTCGCAAGATATATCCTGCACAAAATCCGAAAACAGCAGCTGCGCTGGTTTGCCCATATATAGCGAATAAATCCCGGCCCAATATCGCGCTTGAAGGGACAACTGAATGACTTCGACCACGGCGAAGACCTCGCAAAAGGTGGACCGAAAACTTTGACCGATAACGCATTGCCCAACTATCCCGAACTGCACTTGACAGAACAGCATATTGAGCCCTAGTTCATCAGATCCCGGAAGGAGTGGCTCCAAGACGTCCCACGAGGGTGTATGGGACTTAAGTAAGTAAGTATAAGCAGACAACGGCCAACCTGAGAATCTGTGCAGTAAGCTATTTTTTAGTCGCTGTCAACTTACATTTTTCTGATAACAAGTTCTGAACAAATAAGGGGAATGTACTTTATTATCGCTTGTAAAAAAAAATTAGTCGGAGAAATTACGTTCTAACGTAATTCGTAAAATGTCCAAAGTAAACGTAATTTGTCTGAGAAATTACGTTCAACTTACGCTTTTCTGAGCATCTCAGACATAATGAACTCTTGTCCTGAACGCCTCAAGAAATAGAAGGACTTCATATGTATCTAATCTAAAAATTATCTAAACAAATATTAATTCTGCGTAAGTATTTCGCCTACTGGCGAGTTTCACCAATTCTGTTTATAGTTCAAGTATGCTTCCCAGGGATTTATATTCCATTTTAGTTGCACATTCAGCCAGATATTGAAGCTTAGATCGCCCAATGTGTTCTACTTCACAATTTCTCAACACATTTATAAGAGAAGTTTATACACGAAAACGGGTTTAGGCAAGCAATATTGTGTCATCTAGAAAAAACTAACTAGTTGGCTGCTTCTAATAATATAGATGTCGTACTTTCAGTGTACGGTGATTGTCGGGATTTAAAAAAAAGTAACAAATGTTATATACAAATAAATATAAAAAAAATCATGAGTAACATTAAAAGTCTTAGACAATTTAAATAGGTAAAATAAAATATGAATATAGGAACTGCTTCCTACATTGGTGTTCCGACAGACTTCCAATTGATTGAGGATATGCCCTTACATTATTTCCCACATCAAGGATAAAACTAGGCCGTCACATAAAAGAGGTAAACTAGAGTATTACAAGTTTCGCTTAAACAGACTTGGGTGATTTAGACATATAAAATATATTTCCTAATTTTGGAGATGACTGAATACCCAGCCATATTTCTGTACCCATTATAAAATCGATTACAACACATATATTCAGTACCCATTCGTATCTCTCTGTGCTTTGCCGTTGAACAATTTAATACTCAGACTTGTTAGTTAATTTTCTCGGTGCCACTTTTTTCAGGCACAAAATTATTGGCCTAAGGGCCAATCCAAAAACTGGTAATTTGAAGCTGAATAAGAAACACTTGAGCCCTACCATCCCCTGTTAAAATTTAAAAAAAATCCCAATTCAGACCCCGTCAGACCAACCATGATTAGTTTAAAGAAAGCGGGTTTCAAAAGTCAACACAAGAATTGCCAATACATTTTGTATTAACGCAGTTACGGGGATGAGATAAAAAAAACAGGCCAACAATTGCGTTAGCACGTAGTATAATGGGTGCCAGGGTGGGATGTCAAATTGAATACAAAGGCCTTCTGAACCAAAATATGACTATACTTTAAAAATATTTAAAGTTTTTGCTGTTAAGGGGTTTAAACGAAAAAAAAAAAAATCACCGAACCCTTGATTTTGCGGGTCTACAGCGGATACTACAGACGCACGAATTGTTGCAAAAATAATTGCCAGGTGCACTCTTCTTTTCAACTGCTGGTCAAATTCATTATACATGTTTGGGGATTCTCTTCAACATCCTTAGCTTTCGACAAATCAGCTATATTTGGACTTTGCCAATATTGTAATTTTCGGTAATTTTTTCTGTTGTAGCAGAGCGAATTCACGAAATGGAAAGAGGGGGGGGGGTGAAAACGTAATTTTTAAAATCTACAAGAGGAAATTCTGTTGTTTTTCCAATTTTTCCAATAAAAATACCAAAAACAGACTTTTTTCAATGAAAATACCCCAAAATATGTATTTTTCAAAATCTACGGGGGAGGCAAAAAACCCGAGGAGGAGATGGACAAGTGCCACCTGTACCCCTCCTCCCTCAATTAATGCAACTGTTCTGTAGTGTAATAACTACTGACGAATTGCTTAGCTCCGATTCTTGACATTCCTGTTACGCCATACAGGCTGCATACATGAGTCAGTCAGTCTTCCATAAGGGACAGGAGTCTTCATTGTCTTGAAACATTAATTTTTTCATCAGAATATGTATGAATTATATTTTCTAGAATTTAGCAGATTATAATAACCAAAAAACTAACTCTTTCTACATAGCCATAAATGAAGTTTATCTCTGAATCAGATTAGCTAGGCTTATGATCCTATGCATCCTCTATATGAGACAGGGTCATTAATAGTTTCGCTTGCATATAATGAGGTGCTTAGTTCGATTATTGCCAGGTATTCATGAAAATATTTGTGTAGTCCTATTTGTATTATTAATCATCTTTATTATTCATGCTTTACCTGGACTCTTAAATACATATAAATAAAAGTTTGTGTAATTTGAAACTTATTTTACTTGTATGAGTAACTATTTACTTGTAAAACTTATTGCTTACAAATTCTCTCGAATTGTCGCGGTTGAATCTTGGTTGCGTCTCAACACGCATAACTAGCATGCCAAAGCATAAGATATAGTTTTGATATTCTTAAAAATCTAGAACTAAAAATAAACACAAAACTGCACCCAATAAATTATTCAATTAAGACCCAGGGTTTTTTCTTTTTCTTCTTCACGTCCTAAGGGTCTTGCATGAGACCAAGAGGCCAAAAGAAGACGTGGCTAGCAACAGTTAAGTCTGGTCTGGAGCCAATCGGGGGTTCCGAAAATACGGCCGTCGCTGGGATCGCCAGTAGCTGGAAATGGTGGAGCCTGCCACCCTTGAGCAAAATCTATGGAAGGAGACATGTCGTCATCTGCTGGACGCCACGATGAGTCTGGATGTGGCTTGAACGTGCAACAAGTAAGTAAGTAAGTAAGGGTCTCGCATGATATCAAAATTTTAAGGTAGCCATGATAATTAAAACAAGCGAGAAGCCATCAGACATATGCGTTCTGGGGCGACATTATACTCTCCCTCTTATCTTTAAGTTACACCTCTTCCTGATCCTTACCACTCAGGAAAATGAAGAAAAGAAACTCATCATGGGCAACGTAGCGCACTGAACACTCAGCCTAATCAGGCTGATCACAACGCATATTCACAGCTTAATTATAAGAAAAGGTGGCTAATGTAGTGTAACGGACCAAGACTTATCGGTTCACTATTTAAGGTTTATCTCCCCTGTGAAACTTTTAGTGTGGTATTCTTCTGCTCTCCTAGGGACTTTATCTACCGGCAAAAGACGAAAATTTTATTATCCCTTCATGGCTGAGATTCAGTTCTATCGCTCTACCGGATTATAATTTTGAAATATGGTGTGAAAATTTTTTTTTAATAAAAATTCGTCAAAAATTTTTGACAAAACAACAATTTTCTTATTTTTAATCAAGTTTAGATCTTTTTTTCAAAAAAATCGAAGTTGTACTAAAATTCTGGCTCGGTGAAGGGATGGATCTGCAACTTGTTAATGTAATGATATAAGTACTTTGTCCTTTTAGTTCAAGTTACAAAGAAGTCTTGTCGCAAAATCGTTTTTTTTTAGAGGAAACATATACTTAATAATTCAAGACTTAATTTTCTAAATGTTTCAATGATGTCCTTTGCTGAATATACAGTTATTAATTTTCTATTACGGAAAGATCGAAAGAGAAAAAGGAAAAATTTAAGACACCCATAATATTCCGTTTTGATTATACTAATTCACTATTGTTGAAGATATTGCTAACACCAGCACAAAAAAGCACGGAATAGTAAAAATCCTGGAGTATAGTCTAGATAAAGCTTGTGTTCTATAACGACTTCAATTTCCAGCCATTTTAGAATACCCTAAACAGAATTCCAGTTTGAAATCCCAAGAATCTGAGACCAGAAAGAACTAAGTGATCTACAAACAGTGAGACAAGGTCATTAAAGGGAATCTACTTGTTGAAAAAGAAAAAAAGTTGTAATCTAAGGGATTTGAAACTGTAGCATCATTAAATACAAGATATTCAAATTTATCTGCATTGAGTATAACCCTCTATTTCCAAAGGAAGAGGCCACAAACTGAACGTGACAGGCCAGCTTGAGAGTGACTAGTGAGAAGTAAACCAAAAGAAGAGAACAGAAGGCCACTAACTGGACAGAAAGCGACAGGCCAGCTTGAGAATGACTAGTGAAAAGTAAACCAAAAGAAGACAAAGAAGCAGAGAACAGAAGGCCAAAAGAAGAGAACAAAAGGCCACTAACTGGACAGAACGCGACAGGCCAGCTTGAGAACGACTAGTGAGAAATAAACCAAAAGAAGACAAAGAAGAAGAGAGCAAAAGGCCAAAAGAAGAGAGCAGAAGGTCACTAACTGGATAGAACATGAGAGGCCAGCTTGAGAACTACTAATGAGAAGTAAACCAAATGAAGACAAAGAAGAAGAAAACAGAAGGCCACTAACGGGACAGAACGTGACATGCCAGCTTGAGAACTACTAGTGAGAAGTAAACCAAAAGAAGATAAAGAAGAAGAGAACAAAAGGTTTAAAGAAGAGAACAGAAGGCCACTAACGGGACAGAACATGACATGCCAGCTTGAGAACTACTAGTGAGAAGTAAACCAAAAGAAGATAAAGAAGAAGAAAACAAAAGGCCAAAAGAAGAGAACAGAAGCCCACTAACTGGACAGAACACGACAGGCCTGCTTGAGAACTACTAGTGAGAAGTAAACGAAAAGAAGACAAAGAAGAAGAGAACAAAAGGTTTAAAGAAGAGAACAGAAGGCCACTAACGGGACAGAACATGACATGCCAGCTTGAGAACTACTAGTGAGAAGTAAACCAAAAGAAGATAAAGAAGAAGAGAACAAAAGGCCAAAAGAAGAGAACAGAAGGCCACTAACTGGACAGAACACGACAGGCCTGCTTGAGAACTACTAGTGAGAAGTAAACGAAAAGAAGACAAAGAAGAAGATAACAGAAGGCCAAAAGAAGAGAACAGAAGGCCACTAACTGGGCAGAACGCGACAAGCCAGCTTGAGAACGACTAGTGAGAAGTAAACCAAAAGAAGACAAAGAAGAAGAGAGCAAAAGGTCAAAAGAAGAGAACAGAAGGCCACTAACTGGACAGAACGCGACAGGCCAGCTTGGGAACGACTAGTGAGAAGTAAACCAAAGGAAGACAAAGAAGAAGAGAACAAAAGGCCAAAAGAAGAGAACAAAAGCCACTAAATGGACAGAACACGACAGGCCAGCTTGAGAACGACTAGTTTGAAGTAAACCATCTGTAATGCCAAAATACGATGAAATCAGAAAAACTTGTCAAGCAGGCGCTTTGAATCCTGCGCAGTGCACTGCCATTGCAGGCATTAAAGGGGTTGAAAGTACACCTTCTTGCCTAACGTTCAGCAGCATGCCCAAATGATTTCCCACAGCCAGACTTCAGCCGCAAATAAATATGCAAGTACCAACACTTCAACAGCAAAATCAAAGAGGCGTTAACTTTAAGTTGATGCAAAGCCAACCAAACTTGCGAATGGTGAAGCCTGTTGAATACTTTGCAAATATCTAAAGTGCCAAAATAGAGACTACGCCGACATTGAATAGCCTCATTCAAAATATGAACCAGAACCCGATGAGCATGTTTGCAACAGTGCTTTTCCATGAACCAAATTGATTTCTATCATATTTTTCAAAATGATAAATATATGTGAGAAATGCAACAGTAATAACCCTCTAAGGATTGCAAGAATTCGGATCTTTCCCTTTCTTCAAAATTAATGTCACACTACCACATGAAAAAGACTCAGGGACAAGAGACTTAGCAATGCACATTTCAAACAATAACTACAAGCGGAAATTTAGTTCAGGAGAACTTGTATTAAGGCGTTTCACTCTAATAATATCAAATTCAAACAGTTTTGACACTTTATAATACTATGTCTATGAACTGGTATAACATATTTTTGATGGCAAAACGTTTGCAGCTAAAATTGAAAAACGGCTATGAACTACATAATTAATTTTCGGAAAAAGAAACTGTGTGTAATATTTTACACACAGCACACATTTCTCCATGAATTTTTTTTTGTTCTTAGAAAGGTAATCCCCAAAAGACTGAACAGCGCGCAAGTGATACTTAAATTCACGTTTTGTTTCCTCTATTATTCTAATAGAAGTTGGACGCCTTCTACAGACAATCCACACCCTTAACCAGAACTTGGCTTTGTTATTCACTCTTTTGAAGGTAGGATCACAGTTCCAAAAATACTTCTGGGTGTTTTTCCTCAAAAGGATCATAGATAAAGGTTTAGCTTCTTCTAGTTTGAGGCACTGGACAATATTTTTGTAATAAGTGTTTAACAGCTCACGTGCGTCACTTAAAACATAGCTGGTGCCAAGGAGCTGAAAAAGCACAGCAATATTTGACAACAGCAAGTCAAGTGTAGTCAGGTAAAGGGAAAATTTGTATTATCCCAATCTGTTTTAATAATCAACTTTTAAGCTTTAGAGATGAAGGGTCATGACACAGTTTTGAGCTGATTTAAATTTTAAACATTAGAGGTAAGTGATCATAATCACGTTCATCTATTTCTTCACTAACTTCAGAAGTTTCAGTGACTGGTGAGCAAATCATGTGATCTAAATCTGCAATGGTCCCTGTGTTCTGTATAAATGAGTATTCCCTTGCATCTTGTAAGCAAGGAAAAGAGAATTTAGAGAGGCATCTGGTCGGATATTTTGTCATAAAAATATCTGATTCAAATCCCTCGCTAGCCGCCACGGTAAACCCAGGGACTTGATTCCATAAATCAGGGACTTCAGTTTGTCACATGACTTGACAAAGCTTGATAAAGATTCATCTGTTTTCATTTCGTACGGCAAGTACAAATTGGTCCTGTATTATCAAGACGGGTGGCTTAAAAATGACCGGACGAACGGTAGCAAATAGGTGATAAAAATGACAGGATCCGTCTTACAAAACAAGCTAGACCACCAGAGGGCCCACTATGCGTGCGTTCGACATTGGTACAAAACATAGCATGAACAATACTTCGTTGCAGTAAATTAACACTACAACAAGGCAGCAAATGTTCTTGCAGAAATAAAACGTTGGAATTCTTCATAAAGTTCTGTAGGCTAAGGACTTTATGCATAGTTCCATTTATATTGAAGAGACAAACAGAGATTTTACAAAGGCTTGTTTAGCTGATCTACATTCTGTGGGCTTGCAATACTGGGAAGCACAAACCAAGAGCTCCATGATCACCACCATGTACTTCAAGGGATTATTACAAAGCGTCAGTTGGTGTCATTCGTCAGTTGGTGCGGAGCGGAGCACTTTCTACATTGAAGACAGCATTCTTGCAGTTAACAATAAAATGGTCAGGAACTTAGTACTTTCTACAGCAATGGGGGATGCTTCGATATTCAGATAACCGAATAAGTTTGTAATCAATCTTTAAACCAAGTCTAAGAACAGCTATCAGGAGGCTTGATCGCTGAAAACAGTGTTTACAATACTGGAATTTCCGGTATATACAGCGTCAACAACGCCTAAGCACAATTTGCATTGCGATAAATTAAAAGATTCGCCGATTCCTTTCACAATCCCAAAAATTTTCGCTCAACAAATCTTCACATCAGATCCACGAAAAATAGATCAAGCAGAACTGCAAAAATAAGTAGCAGCAATTCTGTCAATCTTCACTATTATTCTATCACTAGACATACGAATATTGTCAATACACTAATGTCCAGCAACTTTATCGATCGCTTTTTTCGTTTTGACGAATTATATAAGTCACACTACGTTTTTGTTATCATAACAGTCGTCTGGTCTGCATCAGAATTCATTTACAAGGCAATTGTACTTAACCGTAGAGCGGTAAAATGACGATCATACATCTCAGGTAGTCACTTTTTCATTTGCCGTTACTACGATAAAGAGCTCCATTAAACCAAAAATGAGCAGAAATAAAGTCAAATAACCTTCCAACTACCACAAATCCACATCAATAAATAAATGAAATCCAAAAACGAACAGAAATTACGATAAATAACAGAGTCAAACTGAAAACGAGCAAAAATTAACATGAGCAGGGTTGACAAACCCCATGCCTTCTCAAGACCAGAACAAATTCACCCTTTACTGAAAAAAAAAATACATAAAAAGTATTTTCACTTTTTCGAGTTTAATAAATAAAAAGTTATTAACACTTTCAAGAATAAATATTAGCATATGTATATTAAACTGACATTACACGATCATTTTTTTTTTTTTTAGTAATGTTCAAATTATGTTCTGGTCTTGTGACATACCCAAAGGCATAATTTCTGGGCCTTTCAACAATACTGAAAAAAATAGATATCACAAAATTTTGATTGAATGTTTGTTTTAGGAAATGATGGCCACTTGGGTGGGGCTTGTTGCCCTCAAATCACTTTTGACTGTTAAAAAGGGCATTATAACTTACAATTTCTAATTGAATGCCTCATTCGAAGTTTACATAATCACCTATTCCATAAAAACCTTATATGTCTCCAGGGCATAACTTGACCTTGGAGGCATTGTTAGATGTCATTTGGACTATTTTGAACAATTTAGCCATCTCACAATTTTGAGCAGGTGCGTTTTGGGAAAATACGGTGAAGTGGGGGGGGACTAATTGCCCTCCATCATTTTTGACTCATGAAAGGGAACTAGAACTTTTCGATTTCCAATTAAAAGAGCCTCCTCTAAAGTTTATACAAACACCCTTCCATAAAAACCTTATAGGCCCCCGGGCATAGTTTACAACCCTTGCCCCCAGGTTTTGGGGGGTTGTTTCCACCCTGAAGGCTTTTTTGTACTATCTTGAGACTATTTTGAACAAAAAGGCTATCTCAAAATTTATATCACATGCATTTGAGGAAAAGAGGACGTGAGAGGGGGGGGTAGCTGCCCTCCGATCACCTTGATTCTTAAAAACACCACTAGAACTTCTGATTTCCAATTCAATGAGCCCCCCCTCCGAAGTTTATGCAACCACCTTTTCCATGGGTAGAACTTACAACGATTGCCCTGAGGTCTGTGGGAGGTTGTTATCCTCAAAAATATAATTACTTGATCTTTGAACCACACCGAACAAAATAGCTATATCAAAATTTTTATTAAATGTATTTGGGGAAAGTATGAATGTGGGGGGGGGGCAGGTTGTCCTCTAATAACTTTTATCTATTAAAAAGGGTACTAGAATAGGTGATTTCCAATCGAATGAGCTTCTTTGAAGTTTCTGCAACAAAACTTTCTGTACGAAGTGCACTGGTCTAAAAAAGATGAAATACATTGTTCCCACATCGCTTTTTACTTAGGTAGCGCTATTGCGCTGCCTATGATCTGGCTATCGAGGGCTATCGAGGGCTATCTATTAAAAAGGGTACTAGAATAGGTGATTTCCAATCGAATGAGCTTCTTTGAAGTTTCTGCAACAAAACGTTCTGTACGAAGTGCACTGGTCTAAAAAAGATGAAATACATTGTTCCCACATCGCTTTTTACTTAGGTAGCGCTATTGCGCTGCCTATGATCTGGCTATCGAGGACTTGCCTTTGTATAAGCGATGCTTCTACTTTTTTCCTTTCTCTGTGTGATCCCACGTTTGATCAGACAGCCAAAAGTGCTTTGGGTTCCTGCGGTATCTAATGGTAGCTATGATGGCGTTGTGGAAGCATAGCCTTATGCTTTCTCAAGCTTGTTCACTATCAGAATATCTTGTAAAGACAGGACTTCAAATGTATTTCATATCTCAAAATTCCGGGCTTGGTTGGATTCTCTCGCCTGCAATGTCTCGGAGTCGGACACAGGAATTGAGGGAGCCTTTTTTTTTTATTTCTTTTCCGTTTAAGGCAGATTTTTGCCACCATAAGACTGTGTTTTGAGCCTAAGTCACCTCCTCTACACACTCTTATCAGGTAGGCTTGTTCCCCAGAGTTTACTCCATAGACAATGGATCAAGTAGGCATGCTCGCCGAGATCCTGTGGAAAAAACGACGGATCATTCCTTGCTTCTGCGTTTAAGTCTCCTTGAAAACATGCTATGCTATGCCGCGGTATGTCATTGGCTACGAATTTAATCGGTCTGTAAAATTCTTCTTTTGATTCGGCAGCTGATTGCATTGTTAGATGCAAAACATACTACTGACAGATTCACATGGGTGCCTATGAAGTGGGCTTTCAGGATTCTAGGTAATACCAGGGTCCACTTCAGTAGAGTTTGAGAGGTTTGTTTCGTCATAATTAAGACATCTCCGAATTCACGTCTTTTCTTGGATCTGCTGTAGGTAATAGTCCTATCTCCAGGAAGTGTATTTGATCAAAAACCTAGCCATCGAGCCTTTTTACAATGTCAGAAGGAGGAGGGGATATTCTTGCATTGTTTTCAGCACTCCATCAATCTTTAAAGCTTGAGACATTGTGTGTACATTAATTAAATCAAATTTAAGGGAATGTGTCGCATTCATAAATCTTGTAAT